>NW_027197216.1:0-66129 GCF_038502225.1 Cherax quadricarinatus | reverse complement strand
TTTGTTGAATCAATGAGTTTTGACAGGAATTGGCAGGTGCTTATGTAGTTTGGCGTTAGTTAATAAGGTAGCGAGATGACTAGTTGGTGAGTTGCATAGTTGATGAGTTGATTACTCGGGGTGTTGACTAGTTGGTGACCTGTCTAGTTTGTGAGTTGACTAGTTGGTGAGCTATTGAGTTGGTGAGGTGATTAGTTGGTGAGATGACTAATTGGCGAGTTGACTAGTTGGTGAGCTGTCTAGTTGGTGAGTTGACTAGTTGGTGAACTATTGAGTTGGTGAGGTGATTAGTTGGTGAGATGACTAATTGGCGAGTTGGTTAACTAGGCAGTTAATAAGTGGGCGATGTGAATTATACTAAATATACAAATATATTACTAAGAAATATATTTGTTTATTCATTTATAATATAAGCAACCTTAACCTGCACGTAACACTCTCCATCCTGATCAATTAACTCAACTAATCAAGATACCAGGACGAAACGTTATATAATAAATGTGTCCTAGTGTTTGCTTACCTGTCTTTCTAAACTAACTTGTCGGTATCTATTATTAAAGTTTATACAACTCTCTATCCTCTTCTCAGCAACACCCTCCATCCTCCCCTCCTCAGCGTCACCCTCCATCCTCCCCTCCTCAGCATCACCCTCCATCCTCCCCTCCTCAGCACCCTCCATCCTCCCCTCCTCCATCCTCCCCTCCTCAGCATCACCCTCCATCCTCCCCTCCTCAGCATCACCCTCCATCCTCCCCTCCTCAACAACACCATCCATCCTCCCCTCCTCAGCAACACCCTCCATCAATCCCTTCCCCTAAGAAAATAACACCCGCCATTATTTCCCCCTCCATCACCCTAACCCCCTCCTCCCCACCATCACCACGCCCACCATGACCTTTCTATTTACAACACCTCCATCAATCAGCTCTGCAACCCCAACTCCCCTTCACTGTAGGTTCCTGTTTTTGTTACGTGGATGCAGTGGTACATGGCATGTGTCTGTTCCTTTATTAGTAATAAAATATACAGAGGAATGACGGGAAATTGGTAAATAGAACCAGAGACAGTGAGCCAGAGGCAGATTACTGGGATTTATGTCAAGAAGTATTAGCAACAGAAGTCCAACGATTATACTACAGCTCTTCACTTACATTATGCAGCTCATTTCTGGTCTTCATATTACAGAATGGATAAAAATTCGTTAGAAGTGAGGAAAAGAATGACATTAATAAATAGCATAAGAAATCTTTCTTATGAAGAAAGATTGAAGTCTAAGGTCTTAATTTACATTCTCTTGTAAGACGAAGAATGAGAGGAGACATGATTGACGTGTATAAGTGGAAGATGTTTATCAACAAAGGAGATATAAGAAGGTCCTGAGGATATCCCTCCTAGAGAGAACCCTTAATAATGGATTCAATTTCGATAAGTTTAGATTTGTAAAGGCTGTAGGAAAGTATTGTTTTGGAAATAGAGTAGTCGATGAGTGGAACAGATGGCTTAGTAGGGTTATTGAAATTAAACCTTGAGTAGAAGCAAAACTCCTTTTTCAGGCTGAGGGACTGACCACCTCAAAACTACGTCTTCAAGGATGATGGACTGATTACATCGTCTTCATATCTCTACTGCTTCTGCTAACTGTTCTGTACTCGACTGAAGAAGCCTACTGAGTAGGCGAAACTTTTCAGAATAAAGATAAAACTGTTGCACATGCGTCTTACTTACCAAAAGAGAATGCAAATTAAGAGACTTCAAGCCCTACTACGTCGACTGTAAGGGCGTGGCCATTCGAGTGAGAATGAGGTAGGTTGCAGGGCGCTCATACTTAGAGAGGTGAGCATCACCACATTTGAAGTCCGACAAGCGCAACCTTCTCTCGGTCACCCATTCTTTTCCTTTCGACTTTCTTAAGACACTTCATGTTGTATTACGCAGTGGAAAAAAATAGCTTTGACGTGGCAGATCGAGTTTTTTCCCCATGGCTATACAGAGGTAAAGAAATGAGGGAGAGAATAAGAGAAAAAAAAAACTCACTAGGATCGTGGTAAAAATTAAACTAAAAATCGAAAACGATTAATGCATCATAAAAGATACTCTCTTGAATGAACTATAGTCTGGAACAGTAGTATATCATTGTATAGTACGTGCTCGAAGCAGGCGCCAAGTGTTCCTGGTGCAGTTCATTACGAAGTAATTGTAACTGAAGCAGAATGTAATTAAAGTTTTGTTAGAAATTATAATTGAATTTTCAGATTAGGTATAAGCTAGACTTGTCTTGCTTATACCTGCTTAAATTACATCATAAAACTAAGGCTAATGGCAAAATGAATGTACACATCAAATAGTACACAACTGTAGCTTCTGGTGTGACTCTTCTTGTTAAGGTCACGTCCTGAACGTGAACTGCAGAGAGTCATTTTTTACTTGTGCTTCATGAGACTGGACCCCTTTCCTTAATCGGAGTGGAGAATTGTTGACGAATAGGCGTTTTGTTTCGTTAGGAGCAAAGTTTATTTTTGAATGCTGGAAGCCATTGGTTATGAATTCTCGTATGAATAAACGTTAATGGTTTTCATGAACATCTCTCACTAGTGAATGAGAAACCATTTCTTATTACGTTTCATAATTTTGATATTAGGGATGACTTATTGGGAAGTTAAGTATGTTAACTGGCTTCCAAGTTAGTATTGTAATATTTTATACAGTTTCATGAGGGCAAAGGTCAAGGAAGGAGAGTGAAAGGCAAAAGTAACAGAAATAAGGTCACTATATCGCCAAAACTATCGTTTCCTTCATTAGTTTTTAAATTATATTTTTTCACTACTGCTATATTGTGATATTACATAACAAATTCTGAGTCCTGAATATTAAATCTGCTAAGATGAAAGAGGAAAGCTATTTAACACAGCCTGTTAGTTCGGTCAACTGGACTGTGCTTGTGACAAACTTATGATTCTCCTTTTACACCGTATAGGTTCTTAGTTTATTGACAGGCTGGAGCTAGGAACAAAAGTGTAGTGAATATAATTTGAATGGAAACCTCAGAGGAAAGTATAATTTCCATAGCATCTTCTGAAGTATAGTATTTTAGTCTCCATTAAGAAGAACCTGACCATACACACTTATCATACACATTTAAAACATTGTAATGACAGAAGAATGCTGAGAATTTAAAAGAGAAGAAAGATGATGCACTGTAGAAAATAACTGAAAGAGCTAGTGGGAATAACAGCAGTACACAGAAGCACTCGTCTATGTTGTCATATTTTAAGAGTAAGACAGAGAAGTTAATCAAGTCCAGCCAAAATGATTTGAAACGAAGATCATTAACTAAGACAACTCCTGCATTCTATTGCATGTGACCAACTGCCACTGAATATTGTAAAGAGTTGTACTTTCCTGGACCTTCATTTAGAAGCAAAACCGAAATTTGTGATTCCTACATGGTCAACAATTAGAAACACTTCAGCATTCGCAAGAAAGATGGAGGCTAGGGTAACATTAGTTCTCTGGACCAATCACAAAATGATGCCATTCCTTTGGAACAAGAACTGGTAACTGTAGTTAAGAGTTCTTGCTTGTCATACTTTAAGAGAAACTTACTGTCTTCAAAATAGCAACTGCATATGAGGAGCTGTTTGACGTTATGTTATCAGGAAATCCTCTTTAAAATTTCCACAAGCCGTAATCTGACTTACGTATGTCCTGTAGTCTCTCTTTAGTCCAGTTATCTAAAGTGAATAGTTATTAGCACTGTAATACAGTTAGCACTATTTTCTTCTTGTTTTACTTAATTAAGGCAATGTATTTTTCAAAATCATCCTTTGAGTAAACTTGTCTGCAGGTGAGTTTATGAAGGAAAAATGGTGAGTGGTGCATCGAGGTATCTGTGGAAATAAAAAATGCTATCCATGGAGGCAAAGAAGGGAAAGTACGAGAGTATAGTGGTACTAACACCCTTATGCGCGTGTGAAGCATGGGCTGTAAATGCTGCAGCAAGAAGGAGGCTGGAGGCAGTGGACATGTTGTGTCTAAGGGCAATGTGTGGTGAATGTAATGCAGAGAATTCGTAGTGTGGAAATTAGGAAGAGGTGTAGATTTACTAAAAGTATTATTCAGAGGGCCGAAGAGAGGTTGTTGAGGTGGTTTGGATGACTTTGAGGGTGTATAAATCTGTAGTGGAGGGGAGGAGGGGTAGGGGTCATCCAAGGAAAGGATGGAGAGAGCAAATAAAAGAGGTTTTGTGTGATAATGTTGAAGGCTCTCACCTTCGAAGACCACAACAATGTATCTTCCTCATCTGTTAGAAAAATGATAGGATGGATAATGAGAACCTTCAAAACCAGGGACCCCAAGCCCATGATGATACTCCTCAGATTGCTTCTTCTCTCTAGGCTGGAATACTGCTGTACACTAACTGCCCCCTTCAATGCACGCGAAATTGCTGACCTGGAGAGTGTACAGAGAACTTTCACGGCACACATAAGTACGATAAAGCATCTAAATTACTGAGAACGGTTGAAGTCCTGGGAACGGTTCAAGTTTGTATTCCCTGGAATGTAGGCGAGAAAAATATGTGATAGTATACACTTGGAAAATCCTAGAGGGATTAGTAACAAACTTGCACATGAAAATCACTCCCAATGAAAGCAAAAGACTCGGCAGGAGATGCAACATTCCTCCATTGAAAAGCATGGGTGCCACAAGTATGCTAAGAGACAACACAGTAAATGTCAGGGCCCCAAAACTGTTCAACTGTCTCCCAACATACATAAGGGGGATTACCAACAGACCCTGGCTATCTTTAAGAAGGTGCTGAACAGGCACCTCTAGTCAGTACCTGATCAGCTGGGCTGTGGTTCGTACGTTGGTTTGTGTGTGGCCAGCAGTAACAGCCTGGTTGATCAGACCCTGTTCCACCGCGGGGGCTTAGACCCCCAAAACCTTCTCCAGGTATACCCTCCAGGTTGACCTTCCTCTCACTATTATTTGTTCCTAAACGTGTCCTCACATATCCCCACATCAAATAACATCAATGATTCCAGAAAATCATATACGTTTCCGTTTCTTAATTTTAAGTAATAATTATCCTTTTTCTGCTGTTTAATTCTGGACTCGTCTGGGGAATAATATCGCTACTCCCAACAAACACGCAACACTTCATTTATATTTGCTAATATACAGGACATTAAGCCATCCACCACCAACAAAATACTTTTCATCAGTGAACTTTTAGGGGAGTCAAATGTGATGTTTGCAGCCTTCACAGAGACCCATGCAAAAGATCACTAGGGCAATGAAATATTGATAACTGGGTACAACCTTTTTAGATGCGACAGATGTAACAAGAAGCAAAGGGGATTTGCCCTTTATGCCAAGCTCATTTGCACGGAGACACTTTACACCACAAATGATGAAGCTGACGTTTTAACAATAAAGATCGAGAACCAAGGAACAGCTATTGAAAATTGACTACTGTTTGGAAAACCTTCTACCCCCGCCCCCCCTAATTCCCAAACATCTTGCTGGTGGTGATTTCAGTCTAAAACATACAATACACAATTAACCCGCACATAGAAGAGAGGAGCTAACAACGACGTTTCGACCCGACTTGGACCATTTACGAATTGACTTTGTAAATGGTCCAAGTCGGACCGAAACGTCATCGTAAGCTCCTCTCTTCTATATACGGGTTATTTGTATATTGTTCCAGTCACGGTATTGTGCTTTTTTTTTGTTATTTAAGACATACGAATTGGAAGAATGTACAAAATAATGCTGTAGCAGAAGTAATCCGTGAAGGCAGCTCAGATGACAAGTCACACACACACACATGAGCTGCTGAATATCTGCAATAAATACACCCTAAGCCAGCAGATAGTGGAGCCAACAAGACTGGACAATACACTTGACCTTATTTTCACAAATAATTAGGAACTAGTAAGAAACATAATATTAAAAACAACTAATTCAGAACACCATCTAATCGAAGTCCAGACTGACATGCACAGGGGTTCTGAACAGCAAAATTTATACAGCTACGAGGGTGCCTTTGCCAAATTCAGCTTCAACAACAGGAACATCAGCTGGGACCAGGAAAATCATGTGCTAAATGAAACATGTTGGGAAGATATCTTAAATAACATGGACCCTAACCAGTGCCTTGAAAAGATTAACTTCTTGGTAGCCGAAGAGAAGAAGTAAACTGGAGAGAGAGAGAGAGACGCTCCCTTTACACGAGAAAACGAAGAATCACTGAGCTCCTTAAGAACGCTAGGTTATCTGAAACATGGAAGGAGGCACCAACCAGGGAAGTGGAAAATACTGAGCTTAAGTTAAAGGACTCATACAAGATCCAGGAGAGACAGGAAGAGGTAAAAGCGATTAGTGAAATTGAAAGAAATTCGAAATATTTCTTTTCAAATGCCATAAACAAGGCAAAAATCATATCTCGTATCGGGCCACCGCTCAAACAAGATGGAACTTACACAGATGACAACAAAGAAATAAATGAGATACTGAAATCTCAATACGACTCTGTTTAGTGAGCCACTAATAAGTCTAAAGATCGACAATTCAAATACTAGACTCTGAGAGAGCCATTGACAACATGCCCAAACACTCAGCCCCAGACCCAGACTCGTGGAACTCTGTGTTTATTAAGAACTGCAAAAAAAAAAAAAAACTTTCGTGGGCTCTAAATATGCTATAGAGAAGGAGCACAGACACAAGTGAGATTCTACAATCACTAAAAACAACGGATATAGCCCCACTCCACAAAGGTGGCAGCGAAGCAATAGCTAAGAACTATAGACCAATATCTCTAACGTTCTACATCATAAAAATCTTTGAAAGAGTTCTAAGAAGCAGGAATGCAGACCACCTGAATTGCACAATCCAGGGAAACATGGGTTCAGAGCAGGTCGCTCCTGCCTCTCGCAACTACTGGACCACTATGATATGGTCTTGGATGCACTGGAAAACAAACAGAATGCAGATGTATTATACACAGATTTCGCAAAAGCCTTTAACAAGTGCTATCATGAGGTAATAGCACAGAAAATGCGTGCAAAAGGAATAACTGGCAAAGCGGGGCAGATGGATCTTCTTCAACTTTCTAACTAATCGAACACAACAGAGTTACATCGGAAGTTGCCATAATGAAGAGCTAATTTCATTCTACTCCCAGTTTGGTGTACTAGCCTCCGCAAGCAGTATTTTACATTATTGTAACCACGAATGAGTGGTATTTAATCAGTAACAACACTGCGACTAGCCAAGGACTCGAACCCATGTCGTTTTGGACCGCCTCATGATGAGCGAAAATCACATAAGAACATAAGAATGGAGGAACACTGCAGAAGGCCTACTGGCCCATACAAGGCATGTCCTTAACAAAAACCACCCTTACCCAAAACTACCCAAGAATTTACTCCCATACAGACGACACCAATCAAACCCAGCCCCTCCCACTCATATATTTGTGTAATCTCTTTTTAAAACTACCCAAGGTCCAACTCTCGATCACCCTACTCGGAAGATTGTTCCACGCATCAACAACTCTGTTCGAAAACCAGTACTTACCTATATCCTTTCTAAATCAAAATTTATCCAACTTAGATCCATTATTTCTGGTTCTTACCTGGTTCGACACCATCAGTGCTTTATTAATATCATCCACTTATACACTTCACTGATATCTCCCCTCATTCTACGTCTCTCCAGAGACTGAAGATTCAGGGCTCTAAGTCTGTCTTCATACGGGAGATTCCTTATACAGTAAATCATTTTAGTCATTCTTCTCTGTATGTTCTCCAATGAATCTATATCCGTCCTGTAGTAAGGAGACCAAAACTCAGCGGTATTATCCAAATGAGGCCTCACTAGTGATGTATAGAGCTGTAAAATAACTTTTGGACTTTTGTTGCTTATACTTCTTCAAATAAATCCTAGTAATGTGTTAGCCTTATTGCGCACACTTAGGCACTGTTGTCTTTGATTTAGATTTCTGCTTACCATGACTCCCAAGTCCTTTTCACATTCTGTATGATCAGGCTCTACTTCACCTTGTTTATAACTCTGAGGGTTATCTCCATTACCAAGGACCAGGACTTTACGCTTGTCTACATTGAGCTTCATCTGCCACTTTTCAGACCAAGACATTAATTTGTCCAAATCCTCCTGGAGTTCACTGGTATCCTCTTCAGAATGAATCATATGGCCTATTTTTGTATCACCAGCAAATTTACTCATATCACTTGTAATTCCTTCATCAAGGTTGGGCAAATGTTTTGTTAGTGGGATGGATTGTAAAGGACCTGCACAGCAGTATTCCAGCCTAGAGTGAACAAACGCTTGAAGTTCTCTTCAAGCGTTTGTTCATGAGCTTGGCTTCCCTAGTTTTGAATGTTCTCATTATCCATCCTATCATTTTTCTAGAAGACTAGGTAGATACCTTGTTGTAGTCTTTGAAAGTGAGATCCTATGGCATTATTACTCCCAGGTCCTTCACATCAGTTTTTCTCTCTACTGTGTGGTTATAATTTGTTTTATACCCTGATACAGTTTTAATTTCCTCAAGTTTTCCGTATCTGATCAGTAGTTGAAATTTCTCATTGAACTTTATATTGTTTTCTGCAGCCCATTTAAAGATTTGGTTGATGTCCGCTTGGAATCTTACAGTGTCTTCGGTGTAGGACACTTTCATGGCAATTCGGGTGTCATCCGCAAAGGAAGTCAGATATGAAAATAAGGAACAGGAAGCGAGTGAGTACTGTGCCTTGTGGAACAGAGCTTTTCACTATAGCCGCCTCAGATTTTACTCTGCTTACTCTTACTCTTTGTGTTCTATTTGTTAGGAAATTATAGATCCATCTATCAACTTTTCCTGTTATCATTTATCACGCATTTTGTGTACTTTTACACTGTGGTTGCACCTGTCGAAGGCTTTCGCAAAGTCTGTGTATACTACATCTGCATTTTGTTTATCCTCTAAAACATCCAGAACCTTGTCATAGTGGTCCAGTCGCTGGGATAGGTAGGGGCGACCTGTTCTAAACCAGTGTTGCCCTGGATTGTGTATTTAGGTGGTTTGCGATCTTGCTTCTTAGAACCCTTTCAAATATTATTATAATATGGAATGTTAGTGCTATCGGTCTGTAGTTCTTTGCAATTGCTTTGCTGCCACCTTTATGGAGTGGGGCTGACTGTTGTTTTTAGTGAGTGTGGGATGACTCCTGTGTTCATGCTCCTTCTCTATAGAATGCTGAAGGCACGTGACAGGGCTTCTTACATTTCTTGATTAACACGGAGTTCCACGAGTCTGGGCCTGGGACAGAGTGCATGGGCATATCTTTAATTGCCTTTTCGAAGTCTTGCGGTGTTAGGATAACGTCAGAGATTTTTGAAATGACCAGATTTTGAGTCTCGGTCATTAAAAGTTCATTTAGATTGTCGACCCTTAGTCTGGTTAACGGCTCGCTGAACACTGAGTCATATTGGGACTTTAGTATCTCACTCATTTCTTTACTGTCATCTGTGTAGGTCCTATCTCGTCTAAGCAGGGGTCCAATGCTGGGTACTGTTTTTACCTTAGATTTGGCATAAGAGAAGATAATTTTGGGTTTCTTTCAAGTTCCTTTATGGCTTTAAGTTCTTCCTGAGATTCATTTGTCCTGTAAGATTCCCTAAGCTTAAGTTCGATATTTGCTATTTATCTGACCAGTGCTTCCCTTCATATTTCAGATATACTGGTTCCTTTCAGTAAGTTCTGTGATTCTTCGCCTTTGCATGTATAGGAAGCGTTTCCCTCTTTCTAGTTTACATCTTTTATTTCTTTTTCTAAAAGAAATGTGCCTTGAGAATACCTCACGTGCCACAGAGTTAATTCTTTGTAGGCAAAGGATCTGATCCGTGTTGTTTAGAATATCTTCTCAGCTTGTTTCATTTAAGACGTTGTTGACTTGTTCCCAGTGTATGTTTTTGTTATTGAAGTTGAATTTTATGAAGGCACCCTCATAACTGATCACATTTTGCTGGTCAAGAGCCCTGTGCATACATGTTTGTATCTCTGAGTGTATTGTCTTTGATACTCTTATACTATGTATCAGATCGTCGTTGTTAGTGAAGATGAGGTCCAGTGTATTTTCTAGTCTTGTAGGCTTTACTTTTGCTGGTTTAAGGTGAATTTGGTGCAGAGATTTAATAGCTCATATGTGTGTGAATTTTCATCTGAGTTGCCTCTTCTGAAACATTATTTGCTACACTCCTCTATTTTAGTTTCCTCAGGCTGAAATCCCCTAGTAGCAAGATGTTTGAGGCAGGAGTTAGGAGGCTTTCCAAACAGTGGTCAATATCCAAAAGCTGTTCCTAGAATTGCTGGGAAGTTGCATTCGAAGGCTCGTGTACAACCACAATGACAAGGTTTTGGTTTTCGATCTTTAATGCCAAAACTTTAACTACATTATTTGAGGTGTTTAGTAGTTCTGAGGAAATGAGCGATTCTTTAATGTACAGGCCAAGCCTCCCCTTGTTGTCTGAAAAGTCTGTCGCATCTGAATAGGTTATAACCTGGGTTCCGTATTTGACTCCGTGAGCAGTCCCTTGATATAAGATATTTTGTTGTTTGTTGATGGCTTTGGACCCCTGTATGTTTGGAAAGATAAATGTCGTTATATTGATGGAATTTAATGGGGCTTCTTTGCTGGCATTAATATCTGTTGTTCTGGAGTGGAGGCCAATGACTGCCCCTCCACTCCAAAAGTGTTTTCGGTTGGTGTAGGATTTGTCATTTCTTACCAGTCTTTTTTCCTTTCTGGCACCAAAAGATCTTCTCTGGAGAGGTTTCGTCTGGGTGATCTGTACCTTGTCACCTTTAATTTGTGTGACTGACAGTATATGTTGTAGCATTTTCTTTCATGAACTGACAAGTGACACATTTCGGGGTGAAATAAGTTGTCAAGTGCTTGCGACATTTTTTTTGGAATGATCAAAAGTGCATGTCCCACATGTTTTTCCAGATATACCATGCCAGTAGATACCCAAGGCATATAATCTGCATAGATTGGATTTTTTGTTTGCCAGGATTAATTTTTTGTGGCTGCATTCCCTACTGGTGCATTTTTTTCTGTTTCCCCTCTGCCTACCACCCGTGTATGGACATCAGTGCTTCCAGCAGTTTTTACTGGTAATGTGTCAAAACTATTCTCAGAGGCATCATACCCTTCTGTTCCATCTCCATCAGTATTGTTACTTTGTACCTCTGGAAATTGTATAACGTTGTCTTTACCTGTTTCATCACCAGGGCCACCATCTCCATTTGGTGCAGTGTTCTCCACTTCTAGTATTGGGTAGGGTTCCGCCTTTGCCCTTAGAACAGCATGAATTCTTCGTGGCATAGATTCAACAAAATATTGGACACAGTCCTTAGAGATTTTGGTCCATGTTAACATGATAGTATCACGCAGTTACAAGTGCAGATCTGGCTGCACATTCATGTTGCGAATCTTCCGTTCCAACACATTCTAAATGTTTGCACCAGATTTCGACATACTATCTGCCTACTTCAGCAGAAATCGCTATTACCAGATCAGTCGATGTTTTTCAATTTTCATCTGTCTAATATTGGTGTGCCTGTGCCCACTGTAGCTTCAGTTAACTGATCATAGCTGCAAGGAGTGGAAACTGGTATGGTTTTATGTTGCTGTTTCCATCCATTTCAAGGCACGAAGTGTTATGCATCCAGAAATGTTTGGTTATTTGAGTTACTTTTGCCTTCATTTCAGATTGAACCCGTCTGGTAATTCTCCTCTGACTTCTATCATTAACACCTCGTTTTCGTCCACAAAACTGCCGCTCACTCTAAAGACTGATGTGCATGAAAATCTCAAGTTCAGCATTTTCTGAGATACTCAGACCATCCCGTCTGGCACCAACAATCATTCCACGGTCAGTTACCTCGATCACATTTCTTCTCCATTTTGATGTTTGATCTGAACAACAACTGAACCCCTTGACCATGTCTGCATGCTTTTAGGCATTAAAGTGCTGCTTCATGATTGGCTAATTTGATATATTGTTTAATATAGTGGCAATTGAGTGAATATCCGCATGTTGCATCTAAAGGAAAGCTTCAAAAGGTGCATAACCCTCCCAATTCATCCTCTGGCCTTAATACTTGATTTTCCTCCTCTGGTGTCAAAATGGCCCCCGCTGAAAAACACTGGACTCGAGAAAGGTCACCCTGACGAAGTCTGTCACATGGCACCAACGATGAACTCCGTCAGGTATCTCTACGATGTAAGGACAATTTTGAAACAGTTTTAGAACTTATATGTCTGTCATATACTGCAGCGGTTCCCTGAGTACCTTGAGCACCATCAAGGCTCACTACGTCATTCGGAACTAGGTATAAATTATGCTGGGACTGATACGGGATTCTCGAAAAGGTTATGGTACGTTGCTTATCAAAATTTGGATAATATGATGCATTGTCTATGAAAAAGAGAAATATATAAAGTATTTATCAGTTCACTGTTGTCAGATTCATCAGCGAAAAGTGGAAGAGACTTTGTTCTAAACTTTAGTGACAACAACTCTTTAGGAAAGATTTTTGTAGAGGCTATCAAAAATGATATTTAGATTGCAGGTGGCACAAAGGTTATGTGAGCCGTTACTATATCTTCGTTGAGTATCTTCAAACATATTTAAATAAAGAGAGAAATCTAATAGATATAGGTTGGTTTGGAGTACGAGATCGTGATTTAACTGCTTTACGAAGGTTTAAAGATGAAAGTTCTGAGCAGTTATTTTGTAAATGATAACAAAAAGTGGACAAACCCGTTTTGGGATGAATAAAATCAAACTGATCAACATTTCTACTAGAACCACCGCGACACATTATGTTTGCCCAGACCTGCTTGATACACTAAAGTGTAGCAGGAGTCCTGCTTGATACACTAAAGTGAGAGGGCATATACTATGTCCCAGGAACATAGCAGGAGTCCTGCTTGATACACTAAAGTGAGAGGGCATATACTATGTCCCAGGAACATAGCAGGAGTCACAATTGCAAGCCTTTTCTTCAATAATTATGAAGGGTGAACCTGATTTCCTTGGACATCATGAAGAAACACAACAAAGAGAATATCATAGTTCTCAAAAGAACTATAAGCGTTCCTTGCATCCAGCAAGAAGCTGAGTATGAGAGTTATGCTGGAGCACCACCTCGGAGCATCTCCTTGGTCATTATTGGATGATACACTACCAATACTATATTACATCATCATAATATATATATATATATATATATATATATATATATATATATATATATATATATATATATATATATATATATATATATATATATATATACATACACACACACACCTACCATCCGACTTACGACCTGCTCAACATACGTCCACTCGACTTACGACCGTGCATCTGGCAGCTGGGCTGGGCCGGCTGATGCACACCACTGTACAATGGTGGTGTGTGTATATATATATATATATATATATATATATATATATATATATATATATATATATATATATATATATATATATATATATATATATATATATATATATATATATGTAATATAGGTAAAGTGAGCAGCTCTCAGCTATTTTTCATGACTGATTATCTATTTACAGTCACATATAACACCCAGAACTCACCACGTGGAGGTGGCTGCTCTTCGAGTTCTATTTTTTTTTTTTTTTTTTTAAATTCTACACCTACTAGATGTTCATTTTATGGAACCTCCGGCCCTTTTCCATGCTCTGGCTCTGGCACGACTCTTCTCAGCTGCAGACCGCCTTGCTTCTGATACCATGCTAACTGGTTTAATATCGTTGAAGACAGCACTGTGGGTCTTCTTTGTCTTGTTCTGGCCAGGGACCTCTGTCCGGAACTTTGTCTTAGTCTGGCCAGGAACTTCTGTCCAGAATTTGCTCTTGGTTTGGCCAGGGACGTCTCTCTTGGAGGGCTTCAAACATTTGATGATGTTTTGGATTTGAGCAATGATGTCCAAGATGGAAGGGCGTTTCATAGGGTCACTTTGCCTGGCCTGCTCTGTTAGCGTTTCAAGTTCCTGAGGGACTTCATCAAATTTTGTTCTAATATCTAGATACATTTTGCCCATTGCATAGACATCGGCAGGTGGTGTACAAGGTTGTCCATCGGCCACTTCAGGAGCTGCATGTGGGAATCGTTCAGGATCAGGAGAAGCGAAAGTCTCAATTACTTCCCCATTTCGTCTAGCTCTTCCAAAATCAATTATAGATACTCTATAATTGCCGATGGATCCTGAAACAATGATGTTATCAGGTTTGATATCGTTGTGTATGTATCCTTTGTCATGAACTTCTTTCACAGCCAATGCCAACTTCAAGAAAACTTCCATTGCTTCCTTGGGTCCACAGTTGGCTAAAAAATTTTCAAGAGTGTGTTTACATTCGAAGGTGGTTACGAAGGCTGGGACATCCTTACACACTGCTACCAGGCGAGGACACCCTCCAGCTCCAGACAAATATCGCAGTCTGGAAGCCTCTGACTTGTATTTCTGAAGTAGAAAATCTGACTTTCCGAGTTTGACTACATATTGAGTCCCACAGGCGTGTTTAGGCTCGATGAGGTAGGCATCACCTGTCATCCCTCCTCCCAGGTATTCCATTTTTCCTGCCAAGTAGCGAGCTTCAAAGCGGTCATACTTGAGGTATTCAAACTGATTCTCCGAATCCATGATGAATAAGAACAACAATTAGTCAAAGTCTAATCGTAGATTTTTAGATGAATGTAAGAGACAGCTTTCAGAACAGCCCCACATATGCCATTAAGTTAATATAGTGAAGCTAGTTACTGCTCTGAAGTGAGTGAGTTTAGTTAAAATTTGTGATAATTATAGTTATGAAGGTGAGCTGGGTTATGAGGTAAAGATGAAGTGAGGAATTAAGTGTATTGGACAGGTTTGTGTCATGAAAATGACTTGTCAAGTGAAAATGTAGTATTGTGTGGTGAAGATGAGTAATATTATTGGTGGTG
Organism: Cherax quadricarinatus; assembly: GCF_038502225.1. NCBI lineage: Eukaryota > Metazoa > Arthropoda > Malacostraca > Decapoda > Parastacidae > Cherax > Cherax quadricarinatus. The sequence goes on along the minus strand of NW_027197216.1, from coordinate 51,078 downwards.
TAGTTTAGTGTGGTGTGGTGGTTAAGAAGTAGTAATGTGTTTGTAATTTAGGAATTATAGTGTAGTGGTGAAGACGTGTAGTGATAGTGATTTAATGTGGAATTGGTTGTACAGTGTAATGATGGTAGTGCAGTGTATTAATGGTAGTATATGTATGGTGGTATAATGCAGTGATGGCAGTATTCTTCAGTGTAGTGATAGGGATGTATTGTGTGATAGGTTATATTTTTAGTGATTGGTATATATTGTAGTGATAGTGGTGTATTGTGGTTATGGAGGTGTATTGCAGTGATAGCGGTGTATTGCAGTGACAGGGGTGTAATGTAAGGATAGAGATGTATTGTAGTGATAAGGATATATTGTAAAGATAGGGGTGTATTGTAGTGATGGGGTGTATTTTAGTGATAAGGATGTATTGTAATGATAGGCATGTACTGTAGTGACAGGGGAGTATTGTAGTGATAAGGATGTATTGTAGCGATAGTGGTGTACTGTAGTGATAGGCATGTATTGTAGTTATAGCGGTGTACATGTATTGTAGTTATAGCGGTGTACTGTAGTGATAGGGGTGTATTGTTGTGATAAGGGTGTATTGTAGTGATATGGGGTGTATTGTAGTGATAGGGGTGTATTATAGCCATAAAGGTGTATTGTAACGACTGGTGGTGTAACACAGTGGTGTAATGTTGATATAATTTAGCATAATGTACTATTGTGATGGCATAGTGTAGTATAATGATAGACAAATACTGTAGTAATAGTAGTAAAGTGCATTGATGGTGGAGTATACGGATAGTGAACAACTCTGTTAGAAAACCAGTACTTACCTATGTCCTTTCTAAATCTAAATTTATCCAACTTAAATCCATTATTCCTGGTTCTTACCTGGTTCGACACCCTCATTACTTTATTAATGTCTCCCTTGTTTATGCCCGTCATCCACTTATACACTTCAATGATATCTCCCCTCATTCTACGCCTCTCCAGAGAGTGGAGATTTAAGGCTATCTTCATACGGGAGATTCCTTACACAGTAAATCATTTTAGTCATTCTTCTCTGAATGTGAATTGCAGTGATACTTTAGTGATTGTGATGTATTTAGTGTGGTGATGGTGGTATAATCGAACAGTTACTGTGGTATTACTGTAATGGTGATGTTGTGATGATACGTTGTATAGTGTAGTTATATTAGTGAAATGTAGTGTTCTCTGTATAGTGATGTATCCACAAATGCAGTATAATGTGATCCTTTATTGACAACGTTTCACCCACACAGTGGGCTTTCTCAAGTCACACACGGATCTACCTGGGGTTGGAAGGAACGAGAGTATTTATAGGCATGTTGAGGTCAGGTGGAGAATGCTGCAGCTGATGATCTACCGGGTGGGGTTATAGAGTCTTGGGTAGCTTGGCAGGGGTATTGGACAAGTTTTGAGTAGACCTTATCCTCGTCACTTCATCAGAGACTGCAGACGGCGGGCATTAAACATCTTCAACACACCCAGAGAAGACACTGCCGAGAAGAGATACATAGTCCTCCCAACCAACTCCATTGCCAAACATGTTTCCAACATCTTTGCCAAAACATCATTCCAAGTATCTACCTCCACAACCACGACCATCAAGGACATCACCAGTAGTAGACAGGACAAACCTCCATCCTCTGCAGGGGTATACATAATCCCTTGTAATGACTGCAACAAATTATATGTGGGCGAAACATCAAGAGACCTCCAAACACGTATTTCAGAACACCAATATGCAAGCAGGACTGACGATACAAGGAATGCCTGTGTACAACATCGCAATTCACACAACCATTTAGTTAACTACAGAAACTCAAGACTTATATAAAGCCACAGAAGACAACACTCAATACAGAAGAATCCTGGAATCATCGCTCATCTCTACAACCAACAATTTCAACCAGAACAATGGCTTCTATAACATAGCTGAACCACTCGCCAAGAAACTTCTTCATCGCTATCCCACATAAGAACATAGAACACTGCAGAAGGTCTACTCAAAACTTGTCCAATACCCCTGCCAAGCTACCAAAGACTCTATAACCCCACCCGGTAGATCATCAGCTGCAGCATTCTCCACCTGACCTCAACATGCCTATAAATACTCTCGTACCTTCCAACCCCAGGTAGATCCGTGTGTGATTTGAGAAAGCCCACTGTGTGGGTAAAACGTTGTCAATAAAGGATCACATTATACTGCATTTGTGTTTATATTTCCATTGTGTCGGTATTTTATACCATTTATTTCCATAGTGATGTATCATATAGTGATCTTAGTGCAGTATTGATGGTAGTGTAGTTTGTTGATGATGGTGCAGTGTAGTGATGTTGGTAATTACGTGCACTGCACGTGAGACAGGTATCCAAATGGAAGGAGAAAGAAATCAGTTCCTCTAGTTATTCATGGCCACGAATGTACTGGCATCAGGAGTGGCAAGTCCAGTGTACTTGCTGGACACCTAACCTTTGAAGGATGGTGGCCCAGTGGTCAAAGGCATCGAGAATTTACCGGGCTGGAGTTTTGAGACTCTATGACCGCGGGTTCAATCCCGGCCGGGGGTATGGTTTACCTAGCTTCATTCGAGGGTGGATAAATAGTTCAGGTTCGATCCTCGGCTGGGGGGGGGAATATCACAGTGTAACCTGAGTGCTTTCATATGCTGACACACATACCCTATTCCTCTGACGATATGTGTGTAAGCACATGAAAGTACTCACGTTTTATTTCCTAATTTTTCATATTTTACAACCAAGCATATATATATTTCTTCTTGCCGAATAAGGCAAACAAAAATTTGTGCATGCAATAATTTCGCAAAAAGCATTCTGAACCTAACGAAAAAAAATATATTTCATTGTGTTTATTATTAAATTTTTATAAACTTATCTAAAATATATTTAGTTGGATTAGGCTAAATTAAATTGCACTTGTTATAGTTTTTCTAAGGTTCTTTTGGTACATTAACATAAATGAAATAAATTATCTTTAAAAGTATATAAGAAAATTATAGAAAGGTCTTAATTTAAATAAGTTCTTGCTAATTGACAAGTTTTACCTATTCAATATGACATATGCCTATATATATATACATATATATATATATATATATATATATATATATATATATATATATATATATATATATATATATATATATATATATATATATATATATATATATATATATATATATATATATATATATATATATATATATATATATATATATATATATATATATATATATATATAAACAGCTATTGGAGGATAAATGGGCTAATGAGAGCATAGGCAATGGGGTCGAAGAGGTATGGGGTAGGTTTAAAAATGTAGTGTTAGAGTGTTCAGCAGAAGTTTGTGGTTACAGGAAAGTGGGTGCAGGAGGGAAGAGGAGCGATTGGTGGAATGATGATGTAAAGAGAGTAGTAAGGGAGAAAAAGTTAGCATATGAGAAGTTTTTACAAAGTAGAAGTGATGCAAGGAGGGAAGAGTATATGGAGAAAAAGAGAGAGGTTAAGAGAGTGGTGAAGCAATGTAAAAAGAGAGCAAATGAGAGAGTGGGTGAGATGTTATCAACAAATTTTGTTGAAAATAAGAAAAAGTTTTGGAGTGAGATTAACAAGTTAAGAAAGCCTAGAGAACAAATGGATTTTTCAGTTAAAAATAGGAGAGGAGAGTTATTAAATGGAGAGTTAGAGGTATTGGGAAGATGGAGGGAATATTTTGAGGAATTGTTAAATGTTGATGAAGATAGGGAAGCTGTGATTTCGTGTATAGGACAAGGAGGAATAACATCTTGTAGGAGTGAGGAAGAGCCAGTTGTGAGTGTGGGGGAAGTTCGTGAGGCAGTAGGTAAAATGAAAGGGGGTAAGGCAGCCGGGATTGATGGGATAAAGATAGAAATGTTAAAAGCAGGTGGGGATATAGTTTTGGAGTGGTTGGTGCAATTATTTAATAAATGTATGGAAGAGGGTAAGGTACCTAGGGATTGGCAGAGAGCATGCATAGTTCCTTTGTATAAAGGCAAAGGGGATAAAAGAGAGTGCAAAAATTATAGGGGGATAAGTCTGCTGAGTATACCTGGTAAAGTGTATGGTAGAATTATTATTGAAAGAATTAAGAGTAAGACGGAGAATAGGATAGCAGATGAACAAGGAGGCTTTAGGAAAGGTAGGGGGTGTGTGGACCAGGTGTTTACAGTGAAACATATAAGTGAACAGTATTTAGATAAGGTTAAAGAGGTCTTTGTGGCATTTATGGATTTGGAAAAGGCGTATGACAGGGTGGATAGGGGGGCAATGTGGCAGATGTTGCAAGTGTATGGTGTAGGAGGTAGGTTACTGAAAGCAGTGAAGAGTTTTTACGAGGATAGTGAGGCTCAAGTTAGAGTATGTAGGAAAGAGGGAAATTATTTCCCAGTAAAAGTAGGCCTTAGACAAGGATGTGTGATGTCACCGTGGTTGTTTAATATATTTATAGATGGGGTTGTAAGAGAAGTAAATGCGAGGGTGTACGAATGGTATATAATACCGACAAGATGAGAGTAAGACACATGTGCAACATCTGGGTATCTTTATTGTAGACGTTTCGCCATCCAGTGGCTTTATCAATACAAATTCTAGGACATAACTGAAGACAGTAGAACTATGTACAGAAGATGAGGTAATCAGTCCCTCAACCTAGGAGTAGGTGCGAACAGCACCATAGTCGTGGTGCTGTTCGCACCTACTCCTAGGTTGAGGGACTGATTACCTCATCTTCTGTACATAGTTCTACTGTCTTCAAGTTATGTCCTAGAATTTGTATTGATAAAGCCACTGGATGGCGAAACGTCTACAATAAAGATACCCAGATGTTGCACATTTGTCTTACTCTCATAAATGCGAGGGTCTTGACAAGAGGCGTGGAGTTAAAAGATAAAGAATCACACACAAAGTGGGAGTTGTCACAGCTGCTCTTTGCTGATGACACTGTGCTCTTGGGAGATTCTGAAGAGAAGTTGCAGAGATTGGTGGATGAATTTGGCAGGGTGTGCAAAAGAAGAAAATTAAAGGTGAATACAGGAAAGAGTAAGGTTATGAGGATAACAAAAAGATTAGGTGATGAAAGATTGAATATCAGATTGGAGGGAGAGAGTATGGAGGAGGTGAATGTATTCAGATATTTGGGAGTGGACGTGTCAGCGGATGGGTCTATGAAAGATGAGGTGAATCATAGAATTGATGAGGGAAAATGAGTGAGTGGTGCACTTAGGAGTCTGTGGAGACAAAGAACTTTGTCCTTGGAGGCAAAGAGGGGAATGTATGAGAGTATAGTTTTACCAACGCTCTTATATGGGTGTGAAGCATGGGTGATGAATGTTGCAGCGAGGAGAAGGCTGGAGGCAGTGGAGATGTCATGTCTGAGGGCAATGTGTGGTGTGAATATAATGCAGAGAATTCGTAGTTTGGAAGTTAGGAGGAGGTGCGGGATTACCAAAACTGTTGTCCAGAGGGCTGAGGAGGGGTTGTTGAGGTGGTTCGGACATGTGGAGAGAATGGAGCGAAACAGAATAACTTCAAGAGTGTATCAGTCTGTAGTGGAAGGAAGGCGGGGTAGGGGTCGGCCTAGGAAAGGTTGGAGGGAGGGGGTAAAGGAGGTTTTGTGTGCGAGGGGCTTGGACTTCCAGCAGGCATGCGTGAGCGTGTTTGATAGGAGTGAATGGAGACAAATGGTTTTTAATACTTGACGTGCTGTTGGAGCGTGAGCAAAGTAACATTTATGAGGGGGTTATATATATATATATATATATATATATATATATATATATATATATATATATATATATATATATATATATATATATATATATAAAACAACACTGCGTTAGCCAAGGATTCGAACCCATGTTGTACTGGCCTGCCTCATGATAAGCAAAAACCACATGACGCTTTAAACCACAGGACCACCCAACCCTACAAGAATGGCGCAGCCAGCACACAGCTAGCTGTTGGGCCGCCATCCGAGGGCATAAGGAGGTGTGGGAGCTTCTAAGCTAATTTCATTCTCATCCATGTTTGGTGTACTAGCCTCACGAGCAGTGTTTATATATTATTGTAACCACGATCGAGTGGTATTGATCAATAACAACAATGAGCTAGCCAAGGATTCGAACCTCATGGTAAGCGAGAACCACGTAGTCGTGTGGTTTAAAGCATCATGTGGTTCTCGCTTACCATGAAGCAGGCCAGTACAAAATGGGTTCGAATGTGCATCTAAGTATTCCCCAGGTTCATGTGTCCAGGAGTCCATCTGTGTCCCCTCAGATATTCTCCCTTCCCCACTTCCTGTCCTATACTATCCTACCTTCCCCAGGTTCATGTGTCCAGGAGTCCATCTGTGTCCCCTCAGATATTCTCCCTTCCCCACTTCCTGTCCCATACTATCCTACCTTCCCCAGGTTCATGTGTCCAGGAGTCCATCTGTGTCCCCTCAGAAATTCTCTCTTCCCCACTTCCTGTCCTGTTCTATCCTACCTTCCCCAAGTTCATGTGTCCAGAAGTCCATTTGTGTCTCCTCAGATATTCTCCCTTCCACACTTCCTGTCCTATACTATCCTACCTTCCCCAGGTTCATGTGTCCAGGAGTCCATCTGTGTCCACTCAGATATTCTCCTTTCCACACTTCCTGTCCTATACTATCCTACCTTCCCCAGGTTCATGTGTCCAGGAGTCCATCTGTGTCCCCTCAGATATTCTCTCTTCCCCACTTCCTGTCCTGTTCTATCCTACCTTCACCAGGTTCATGTGTCCAGGAATCCATCTGTGTCCCCTCAGATATTCTCCCTTCCCCACTTCCTGTCCTGTTCTATCCTACCTTCACAAGGTTCATGTGTCCAGGAGTCCATCTGTGTCCCCTCAGATATTCTCCCTTCCTCACTTCCTGTCCTGTTCTATCCTACCTTCACCAGGTTCATGTGTCCAGGAGTCCATCTGTGTCCCCTCATATATTCTTCCTTCCCCATTTCTTGTTCTATCCTTCCTTCTCCAGGTTCATGTGTCCAGGAGTCCATCTGTGTCCCCTCAGATATTCTCCCTTCCCCACTTCCTGTTCTATACTATCCTACCTTCCCCAGGTTCATGTGTCCAGGAGTCCATCTGTGTCCCCTCAGATATTCTCCCTTCCCCACTTCCTGTCCTATTCTATCCTACCTTCCCCAGGTTCATGTGTCCAGGAGTCCATCTGTGTCCCCTCAGATATTCTCCCTTCCCCACTTCCTGTCCTATTCTATCCTACCTTCCCCAGGTTCATGTGTCTAGGAGTCCATCTGTGTCCCCTCAGATATTCTCCCTTCCCCACTTCTGTCCTATTCTATCCTACCTTCCCCAGGTCCATGTGTCCAGGAGGCCATCTGTGTCCCCTCAGATATTCTCTTCCCCAATTCCTGTCCTATTCTATCCTACCTTCCCCAGGTTCATGTGTCCAGGAGTCCATCTGTGTCCCCTCAGATATTCTCCCTTCCCCACTTCCTGTCCTATACTATCCTACCTTCACCAGGTTCATGTGTCCAGGAGTCCATCTGTGTCCCCTCAGATATTCTCCCTTCCCCACTTCCTGTCCTATTCTATCCTACCTTCCCCAGGTTCATGTGTCCAGGAGTCCATCTGTGTCCCCTCAGATATTCTCCCTTCCCCACTTCCTGTCCTATTCTATCCTACCTTCCCCAGGTTCATGTGTCCAGGAGGCCATCTGTGTCCCCTCAGATATTCTCCCTTCCCCACTTCCTGTCCTATACTATCCTACCTTCCCCAGGTTCATGTGTCCAGGAGTCCATCTGTGTCCCCTCAGATATTCTCCCTTCCCCACTTCCTGTCCTATACTATCCTACCTTCACCAGGTTCATGTGTCCAGGAGTCCATCTGTGTCCCCTCAGATATTCTCCCTTCCCCACTTCCTGTCATATTCTATCCTACCTTCCCCAGGTTCATGTGTCCAGGAGTCCATCTGTGTCCCCTCAGATATTCTCCCTTCCCCACTTCCTGTCATATTCTATCCTACCTTCCCCAGGTTCATGTGTCCAGGAATCTATCCGTGGGCCCCCAGATGTCTTCCCTTCCTCTGAAACCCTGGAAACTTTTTTCGCATTTTTGATGCTTAACCCAGTCCCACCCGAAGATCAGCAGTCCCAACCCAGGTCCGTGGTTCCAAGTGTTCATCCATACACCCTTCACCACTTCCCCGATGTCAGCAAGTCCCACCTCAGGTCCGTGGTTCCAGGTTCACACCTTTCACCACCTCCCAGAGGTCAGCAGTCCCACCCCAGGTCCGTAGTTCCAAGTGTTCATCCATACACCCTTCACCACATCCCTAAGGTCAGCAGTTTCAGCCAGCCTTGAAGCACTGTCCATATATGATATTACTACACAAGTGTATTAATGTCAGTATACAGAGGAAGGTGTTATTATAGAGGAGGACACACAGATAATCTGCGCTCTGTAATAACATCCTCCTGGACAGACTCGAACGTCGACTACCTGAGACAAGAGAGATCTCTATCACAGTTCGTCCACCAAGAACTGGCCACTAGTGAAAATTTGGAACATATATTTATATTTAATATTGTACCTATGTCAATTATTGCATTATTCAATTATTTATTCGAATAAGTGTATTTGTTAGCGTTTTTATGTGCGTAAATTAGTGTCGGTGTGTGAACCTTCGTGTTCCCTGCACGATAACTGTAATTAATTGTTATTAGTTATCGTTTTTTTCTTGTTGTTGATCTTTTTCGGCATGGTACACTAAGGTTCTCAAGCACACACTCTTCTGTTCACTAAATTCTAGATTTCCACATACAAATCTCACACACATCATACACACAGAAGCACGAATAAAGCAACACACACACAAACACAATCATCGGTATCTAACATACACGTATATTTATTCAACAATGCATATTATCCTCTCCTTTCGGTATTACTAGTATATAAACAAATACACACGCACCTACACCTCACACTTCTTCCTCTACGCTACACACACACACACACACACACACACACACACACACACACACACACACACATGTAAGTCACGTGTACAAACATGGACACACCTTCAGGAGACAGTGACGGGTCACCACCTGGAAAGATTGGTGTCAGGACGTAGTTCCTGCTGATTATATTATCATCGTCATTATTAAACTTTTAAGTTTCCTTGTTACTAGTTAATGGTCCAAAACTTACTGAAAAGTATTCCTACGAGTCAGTCTCGTATGTGCGGGTTATTTATGTATGTATTAATGTATGTATGTATTCATATGCATCTCTATACATATGAATATCCTATAATCATGGCTATCATCACCAAGAACAACAGTCATGTTCACTATGATGAATGAACACATACAAGAACAACATTCATGTTCACTATGATGAATGAACACATACAAGAACAACATTCATGTTCACTATGATGAATGAACACATACAAGAACAACATTCATGTTCACTATGATGAATGAACACATACAAGAACAACATTCATGTTCACTATGATGAATGAACACAACCAAAAAACAATACTGATATTCATCTTTACATTAACAGTCAGTGTTGTACATGAACAACACTGACATGAACAACACTGACATGAACAACACTGACATGAACAACACTGACATGAACAACACTGACATGAACAACACCAACATGAACAACACCAACATGAACAACACCAACATGAAAAACATGAACAACACCAACATGAACAACACTAACATGAACAACACCAACATGAACAACACTAACATGAACAACACCAACATGAACAACACCAACATGAACAACACTAACATGAACAACACCAACATGAACAACATGAACAACACCAACATGAACAACGCTAACATGAACAACACCAACATGAACAACACTAACATGAACAACACCAACATGAACAACACTAACATGAACAACACCAACATGAACAACACTAACATGAACAACACCAACATGAACAACACCAACATGAACAACACTAACATGAACAACACCAACATGAACAACACCAACATGAACAACACCAACATGAACAACACTAACATGAACAACACCAACATGAACAACACTAACATGAACAACACCAACATGAACAACACTAACATGAACAACACCAACATGAACAACACTAACATGAACAACACCAACATGAACAACACTAACATGAACAACACCAACATGAACAACACCAACATGAACAACACTAACATGAACAACACTAACATGAACAACACCAACATGAACAACACCAACATGAACAACACCAACATGAACAACACTAACATGAACAACACCAACATGAACAACACCAACATGAACAACACTAACATGAACAACACTAACATGAACAACACCAACATGAACAACACCAACATGAACAACACCAACATGAACAACACCAACATGAACAACACCAACATGAAAAACATGAACAACACCAACATGAACAACACTAACATGAACAACACTAACATGAACAACACTAACATGAACAACACCAACATGAACAACACTAACATGAACAACACCAACATGAACAACACTAACATGAACAACACTAACATGAACAACACCAACATGAACAACACCAACATGAACAACACTAACATGAACAACACCAACATGAACAACACCAACATGAACAACACTAACATGAACAACACCAACATGAACAACACCAACATGAACAACACTAACATGAACAACACTAACATGAACAACACCAACATGAACAACACCAACATGAACAACACTAACATGAACAACACCAACATGAACAACACCAACATGAACAACACCAACATGAACAACACTAACATGAACAACACCAACATGAACAACACTAACATGAACAACACCAACATGAACAACACCAACATGAACAACACCAACATGAACAACACTAACATGAACAACACCAACATGAACAACACCAACATGAACAACACTAACATGAACAACACCAACATGAACAACACCAACATGAACAACACCAACATGAACAACACCAACATGAACAACACCAACATGAACAACACTGACATGAACAACACCAACATGAACAACACCAACATGAACAACACCAACATGAACAACACCAACATGAACAACACCAACATGAACAACACCAACATGAACAACACCAACATGAACAACACCAACATGAACAACACCAACATGAACAACACCAACATGAACAACACCGACATGAACAACACTAACATGAACAACACCAACATGAACAACACCAACATGAACAACACCAACATGAACAACACCAACATGAACAACACCAACATGAACAACAACATGAACAACACCAACATGAACAACACCAACATGAACAACACCAACATGAACAACACCAACATGAACAACACTAACATGAACAACACCAACATGAACAACACCAACATGAACAACACCAACATGAACAACACCAACATGAACAACACCAACATGAACAACACCAACATGAACAACACCAACATGAACAACACCAACATGAACAACACCAACATGAACAACACCAACATGAACAACACCAACATGAACAACACCAACATGAACAACACTAACATGAACAACACCAACATGAACAACACCAACATGAACAACACCAACATGAACAACACCGACATGAACAACACCAACATGAACAACACCAACATGAACAACACCAACATGAACAACACCAACATGAACAACACCAACATGAACAACACCAACATGAACAACACCAACATGAACAACACCAACATGAACAACACTAACATGAACAACACCAACATGAACAACACCAACATGAACAACACCAACATGAACAACACCAACATGAACAACACCAACATGAACAACACTAACATGAACAACACCAACATGAACAACACCAACATGAACAACACCAACATGAACAACACCAACATGAACAACACCAACATGAACAACACTAACATGAACAACACCAACATGAACAACACTAACATGAACAACACCAACATGAACAACACTAACATGAACAACACCAACATGAACAACATGAACAACACCAACATGAACAACACTAACATGAACAACACCAACATGAACAACATGAACAGCACCAACATGAACAACAACAACATGAACAACACCAACATGAACAACACTAACATGAACAACACCAACATGAACAACACCAACATGAACAACACCAACATGAACAACACCAACATGAACAACACCAACATGAACAACACCAACATGAACAACACCAACATGAACAACACCAACATGAACAACACCAACATGAACAACACTAACATGAACAACACCAACATGAACAACAACATGAGCAACAACAACATGAACAACATGAACAACAACAACATGAACAACACCAACATGAACAACACCAACATGAACAACACCAACATGAACAACATGAACAACACCAACATGAACAACACCAACATGAACAACACCAACATGAACAACACCAACATGAACAACACAAAAATGAACAACACAACACAAACATGAACAACACAACACTAACATGAACAACACCAACATGAACAACATGAACAACACCAACATGAACAACGCTAACATGAACAACACCAACATGAACAACATGAACAACACCAACATGAACAACACCAACATGAACAACACCAACATGAACAACACCATGAACAACACCAACATGAACAACACTGGTACATGAACAACACTGGTACATGAACAACACTGGTACATAAAATATAATTCTGCTGAGTCAAGACAAACAAGGACTCAGACAATATGGTAAAGTTGTCATCTAATTACTTAATAAAATTATTTTTTCAGTGGTTGATTCATAGCTCCTGGACCAGCTTCGCAACTTTATTTTACCGATTTTGTTGATTTCTATTCTACAGGGACTGATCATATCCATTCTTGAAGCTGTGTATATTGTTTACCTCCACCACCACCACCACTTGACCTAGTACAGTCCACTTACCACACTAACACTGGAAAAGTAATTATATATTCTGGTACACAGGTGATATCACAATATGCAAAACAACCACTGTGAAAAATCTCCTGAGAAATGGACTGGTTGTGATCATCGGGAGATAAAGCAAGTTTGTTCACCAGGAAGAAACTTGGTGGACTGGTTGTGATCATCGGGAGATAAAGCAAGTTTGTTCACCAGGAAGAAACTTGGTGGACTGGTTGTGATCATCGGGAGATAAAGCAGGTTTGTTCACCAGGAAGAAACATGGTGGACTGGTTGTGATCATCGGGAGATAAAGCAGGTTTGTTCACCAGGAAGAAACATGGTGGACTGGTTGTGATCATCGGGAGATAAAGCAAGTTTGTTCACCAGGAAGAAACTTGGTGGACTGGTTGTGATCATCGGGAGATAAAGCAGGTTTGTTCACCAGGAAGAAACATGGTGGACTGGTTGTGATCATCGGGAGATAAAGCAAGTTTGTTCACCAGGAAGAAACTTGGTGGACTGGTTGTGATCATCGGGAGATAAAGCAGGTTTGTTCACCAGGAAGAAACTTGGTGGACTGGTTGTGATCATCGGGAGATAAAGCAGGTTTGTTCACCAGGAAGAAACTTGGTGGACTGGTTGTGATCATCGGGAGATAAAGCAGGTTTGTTCACCAGGAAGAAACTTGGTGGACTGGTTGTGATCATCGGGAGATAAAGCAGGTTTGTTCACCAGGAAGAAACTTGGTGGACTGTGTTACGACTTAATCTTCACCGTAACAATAGGGACACAAATAACTCCATTTTTTTTGTTAGTTTTATTTTATTACCAATCATTTAGCTTCATTGGTATTTGGTTAGTGAATTAAAATAACCACAAGCAATTATAAAGGAAACACTATACAGCAAGAAACCCAATCTTACGTTCAAATTCTCATGATACAATAATTTCAATTAATAATCTACTCTTTTAGAAAGGTCTAGGGTAACGAAATAGTTATCTTTCATAAGTGACATGAATTACCAGACTAATGGCAAAGGCAAGACTTGGTATAAAGTTTTAGTTTAAGCTAGGAGCTTTGGGTTGAAGACCCGTACCGAGTCAGAGCTAGGAGCTGACTCACTCACTCAACTGGTTGTGATCATCGGGAGATAAAGCAACCTAATAATAATATAATATTATAGTTTGTTCACCAGGTAAGTCGAAACTAGCGAGTGGTGGACTTATTTTAACCAGGTTTTATTTTTGTATATAATGGATCATCGGGAGATAAAGCAGGTTTTGTTCACCAGGTTTGTTCAAGGAAACTTGGTGGACTGGTTGTGATCATCGGGAGATAAAGCAGGTTTGTTCACCAGGAAGAAACTTGGTGGACTGGTTGTGATCATCGGGAGATAAAGCAGGTTTGTTCACCAGGAAGAAACTTGGTGGACTGGTTGTGATCATCGGGAGATAAAGCAGGTTTGTTCACCAGGAAGAAACTTGGTGGACTGGTTGTGATCATCGGGAGATAAAGCAGGTTTGTTCACCAGGAAGAAACATGGTGGACTGGTTGTGATCATCGGGAGATAAAGCAGGTTTGTTCACCAGGAAGAAACATGGTGGACTGGTTGTGATCATCGGGAGATAAAGCAGGTTTGTTCACCAGGAAGAAACATGGTGGACTGGTTGTGATCATCGGGAGATAAAGCAGGTTTGTTCACCAGGAAGAAACTTGGTGGACTGGTTGTGATCATCGGGAGATAAAGCAAGTTTGTTCACCAGGAAGAAACATGGTGGACTGGTTGTGATCATCGGGAGATAAAGCAGGTTTGTTCACCAGGAAGAAACTTGGTGGACTGGTTGTGATCATCGGGAGATAAAGCAAGTTTGTTCACCAGGAAGAAACTTGGTGGACTGGTTGTGATCATCGGGAGATAAAGCAGGTTTGTTCACCAGGAAGAAACATGGTGGACTGGTTGTGATCATCGGGAGATAAAGCAGGTTTGTTCACCAGGAAGAAACATGGTGGACTGGTTGTGATCATCGGGAGATAAAGCAGGTTTGTTCACCAGGAAGAAACTTGGTGGACTGGTTGTGATCATCGGGAGATAAAGCAGGTTTGTTCACCAGGTCAAGTCTACCTGGAATTGTTTTGACTTATAATTTGTTGTGCTTTATTTTGTTTATAGTTTCATTCAGGTGAATCACAACTGTTTTGACTTAACACAGTTAATTCAAAACAGTTGTAATTCACCCCACTATTTCCTCTTTGATACGCACTATTTCCTCTTTGATACGCACTATTTCCTCTTTGATACGCACTATTTCCTCTTTGATACGCACTATTTCCTCTTTGATACACACTATTTCCTCTTTGATACACACTATTTCCTCTTTGATACACACTATTTCCTCTTTGATACACACTATTTCCTCTTTGATACGCACTATTTCCTCTTTGATACGCACTATTTCCTCTTTGATACATACTACTTCATCTTTGATACACACTATTTCCTCTTTGATACACACTATTTCCTCTTTGATACGCACTATTTCCTCTTTGATACACACTATTTCCTCTTTGATACACACTATTTCCTCTTTGATACACACTATTTCCTCTTTGATACACACTATTTCCTCTTTGATACACACTATTTCCTCTTTGATACGCACTATTTCCTCTTTGATACACACTATTTCCTCTTTGATACGCAATATTTCCTCTTTGATACGCACTACTTCCTCTTTGATACACACTATTTCCTCTTTGATACGCAATATTTCCTCTTTGATACGCAATATTTCCTCTTTGATACACACTACTTCCTCTTTGATACACACTATTTCCTCTTTGATACACACTATTTCCTCTTTGATACACACTATTTCCTCTTTGATACACACTACTTCCTCTTTGATACACACTATTTCCTCTTTGATACACACTATTTCCTCTTTGATACACACTATTTCCTCTTTGATACACACTATTTCCTCTTTGATACACACTATTTCCTCTTTGATACACACTATTTCCTCTTTGATACACACTATTTCCTCTTTGATACACACTATTTCCTCTTTGATACACACTATTTCCTCTTTGATACACACTATTTCCTCTTTGATACACACTACTTCCTCTTTGATACACACTATTTCCTCTTTGATACACACTATTTCCTCTTTGATACGCACTATTTCCTCTTTGATACACACTACTTCCTCTTTGATACACACTATTTCCTCTTTGATACACACTATTTCCTCTTTGATACACACTATTTCCTCTTTGATACGCACTATTTCCTCTTTGATACACACTACTTCCTCTTTGATACACACTATTTCCTCTTTGATACACACTATTTCCTCTTTGATACACACTACTTCCTCTTTGATACACACTATTTCCTCTTTGATACACACTATTTCCTCTTTGATACACACTATTTCCTCTTTGATACGCACTATTTCCTCTTTGATACACACTATTTCCTCTTTGATACACACTATTTCCTCTTTGATACACACTATTTCCTCTTTGATACACACTATTTCCTCTTTGATACACACTATTTCCTCTTTGATACACACTATTTCCTCTTTGATACACACTACTTCCTCTTTGATACACACTATTTCCTCTTTGATACACACTATTTCCTCTTTGATACACACTATTTCCTCTTTGATACACACTATTTCCTCTTTGATACACACTATTTCCTCTTTGATACACACTATTTCCTCTTTGATACACACTATTTCCTCTTTGATACACACTATTTCCTCTTTGATACACACTATTTCCTCTTTGATACACACTACTTCCTCTTTGATACACACTATTTCCTCTTTGATACACACTATTTCCTCTTTGATACGCACTATTTCCTCTTTGATACGCAATATTTCCTCTTTGATACACACTATTTCCTCTTTGATACGCACTACTTCCTCTTTGATACGCAATATTTCCTCTTTGATACTATTTCCTCTTTGATACACACTATTTCCTCTTTGATACTATTTCCTCTTTGATACACACTATTTCCTCTTTGATACGCACTATTTCCTCTTTGATACACACTATTTCCTCTTTGATACTATTTCCTCTTTGATACACACTATTTCCTCTTTGATACTATTTCCTCTTTGATACACACTATTTCCTCTTTGATACTATTTCCTCTTTGATACACACTATTTCCTCTTTGATACGCACTATTTCCTCTTTGATACGCACTATTTCCTCTTTGATACACACTATTTCCTCTTTGATACACACTATTTCCTCTTTGATACTATTTCCTCTTTGATACTCACTATTTCCTCTTTGATACACACTATTTCCTCTTTGATACACACTATTTCCTCTTTGATACTCACTATTTCCTCTTTGATACACACTATTTCCTCTTTGATACACACTATTTCCTCTTTGATACTATTTCCTCTTTGATACACACTATTTCCTCTTTGATACACACTATTTCCTCTTTGATACACACTATTTCCTCTTTGATACACACTATTTCCTCTTTGATACACACTATTTCCTCTTTGATACACACTATTTCCTCTTTGATACACACTACTTCCTCTTTGATACACACTATTTCCTCTTTGATACACACTATTTCCTCTTTGATACACACTATTTCCTCTTTGATACACACTATTTCCTCTTTGATACACACTATTTCCTCTTTGATACACACTATTTCCTCTTTGATACACACTATTTCCTCTTTGATACACACTATTTCCTCTTTGATACACACTATTTCCTCTTTGATACACACTATTTCCTCTTTGATACACACTATTTCCTCTTTGATACACACTATTTCCTCTTTGATACACACTATTTCCTCTTTGATACACACTACTTCCTCTTTGATACACACTATTTCCTCTTTGATACACACTATTTCCTCTTTGATACACACTATTTCCTCTTTGATACACACTACTTCCTCTTTGATACACACTATTTCCTCTTTGATACACACTATTTCCTCTTTGATACTCACTATTTCCTCTTTGATACTCACTATTTCCTCTTTGATACTCACTATTTCCTCTTTGATACACACTATTTCCTCTTTGATACACACTATTTCCTCTTTGATACTATTTCCTCTTTGATACGCACTATTTCCTCTTTGATACGCACTATTTCCTCTTTGATACGCACTATTTCCTCTTTGATACGCACTATTTCCTCTTTGATACGCACTATTTCCTCTTTGATACGCACTATTTCCTCTTTGATACACACTATTTCCTCTTTGATACTATTTCCTCTTTGATACACACTACTTTCTCTTTCATACACACTACTTCCTTTTTCACACACACACACACACACACACACACACACACACACACACACACACACACACACACACTACTTTCTTTATCAATTGCGCTGCTACACCAATAAAAAATATTTCTGCCACTGAAATATTTAATGAGAGAAAGTCATCTGTGTGTGTGTATAACCTTGACATGACGGAACTCCTAGCCAGGTTAGAAAGTCATCTCTGTGTGTGTATAACCTTGACATGACGGGACTCCTAGCCAGGTTAGAAAGTCATCTCTGTGTGTGTATAACCTTGACATGACGGGACTCCTAGCCAGGTTAGAAAGTCATCTCTGTGTGTGTATAACCTTGACATGACGGGACTCCTAGCCAGGTTAGAAAGTCATCTCTGTGTGTGTATAACCTTGACATGACGGGACTCCTAGCCAGGTTAGAAAGTCATCTCTGTGTGTGTATAACCTTGACATGACGGGACTCCTAGCCAGGTTAGAAAGTCATCTCTGTGTGTGTATAACCTTGACATGACGGGACTCCTAGCCAGGTTAGAAAGTCATCTCTGTGTGTGTATAACCTTGACATGACGGAACTCCTAGCCAGGTTAGAAAGTCATCTCTGTGTGTGTATAACCTTGACATGACGGAACTCCTAGCCAGGTTAGAAAGTCATCTCTGTGTGTGTATAACCTTGACATGACGGGACTCCTAGCCAGGTTAGAAAGTCATCTCTGTGTGTGTATAACCTTGACATGACGGAACTCCTAGCCAGGTTAGAAAGTCATCTCTGTGTGTGTATAACCTTGACATGACGGAACTCCTAGCCAGGTTAGAAAGTCATCTCTGTGTGTGTATAACCTTGATATGACGGGACTCCTAGCCAGGTTAGAAAGTCATCTCTGTGTGTGTATAACCTTGACATGACGGGACTCCTAGCCAGGTTAGAAAGTCATCTCTGTGTGTGTATAACCTTGACATGACGGAACTCCTAGCCAGGTTAGAAAGTCATCTCTGTGTGTGTATAAATTTTATTTGACGGGACTCCTAGGAAGGTTAGAAAGTCATCTTTGTGTGTATAACCTTGATATGACGGGACTCCTAGCCATGTTAGTAAGTCATCTGTGTGTATGTATAACCTTGATATTATGGGATTCCTAGCCAGGTTAGAAAGACATCTGTGTGTATGTTTATAACCTCGATATGACTGTACTCCTAGCCATGTTAGAAAGTCATCTCTGTGTGTATATAACCTTGACAAGACGGGATTGCTCGCCAGGTTAGAAAGTCATCTGTGTGTGTGTGTGTGTGGGACTCCTCGCCAGGTTAGAAAGACATCTGTGTGTGTGTACATAACCTTGACAAGACGGGATAACCTTGACAAGACGGGACTCCTCGCCAGGTGACAACACTAGCTTCTTTCTTTGGTTATTAGTGATAAATTGTAAACACAGAAAAATGCATGCGAACTTTTGTATATTTTATTTATTATAAAATTTAAGCTATTTAAAATATAAAACATACACGAAAATAAACCAAAAAAAAAAAAAAAAAAGAAGGCAGTGTTTCGAGTGACTGGATGTGAGTACCATAATGACCCCGACACTGCTGCCACAGTCTGGCCACAGCTCTTCTGATTTATGTTATAAATGACTTTAATTATAAAGAAGTGAGTTTCATACATCTCCTGATCTACAATGTTTATACTGCTTACCATGTAATATATTTTATCTGAATATTGCAGCTCTCTTCAGAATAAATAGCAAAATAAAATTCGCTGTAACCCCCGTGTAACATATAAGTTTAAGAATTAGAAAGAACAACTAGACGATGTTTCGCTCCTTCCTGGATCCTCTTTAACATCGAACAATGTTGGTGTTCAGATTCTTGACTTGTGATGTATATATTGTTCAAGATGTGTAACTCACCTGTACACTGAGATGATAATGAAGGTAGAGAGGTGTAACTCACCTGTACACTGAGATGATAATGAAGGTAGAGAGGTGTAACTCACCTGTACACTGAGATGATAATGAAGGTAGAGAGGTGTAACTCACCTGTACACTGAGATGATAATGAAGGTAGAGAGGTGTAACTCACCTGTACACTGAGATGATAATGAAGGTAGAGAGGTGTAACTCACCTGTACACTGAGATGATAATGAAGGTAGAGAGGTGTAACTCACCTGTACACTGAGATGATAATGAAGGTAGAGAGGTGTAACTCACCTGTACACTGAGATGATAATGAAGGTAGAGAGGTGTAACTCACCTGTACACTGAGATGATAATGATGGTAGAGAGGTGTAACTCACCTGTACACTGAGATGATAATGAAGGTAGAGAGGTGTAGTACACTGAGATGATAATGAAGGTAGACTCACCTGTACACTGAGATGATAATGAAGGTAGAGAGGTGTAACTCACCTGTACACTGAGATGATAATGAAGGTAGAGAGGTGTAACTCACCTGTACACTGAGATGATAATGAAGGTAGAGAGGTGTAACTCACCTGTACACTGAGATGATAATGAAGGTAGAGAGGTGTAACTCACCTGTACACTGAGATGATAATGAAGGTAGAGAGGTGTAACTCACCTGTACACTGAGATGATAATGAAGGTAGAGAGGTGTAACTCACCTGTACACTGAGATGATAATGAAGGTAGAGAGGTGTAACTCACCTGTACACTGAGATGATAATGAAGGTAGAGAGGTGTAACTCACCTGTACACTGAGATGATAATGAAGGTAGAGAGGTGTAACTCACCTGTACACTGAGATGATAATGAAGGTAGAGAGGTGTAACTCACCTGTACACTGAGATGATAATGAAGGTAGAGAGGTGTAACTCACCTGTACACTGAGATGATAATGAAGGTAGAGAGGTGTAACTCACCTGTACACTGAGATGATAATGAAGGTAGAGAGGTGTAACTCACCTGTACACTGAGATGATAATGAAGGTAGAGAGGTGTAACTCACCTGTACACTGAGATGATAATGAAGGTAGAGAGGTGTAACTCACCTGTATACTGAGATGATAATGAGATGATAATGAAGGTAAAGAGGTGTAACTCACCTGTACACTGAGATGATAATGAAGGTAGAGAGGGACAGATTGCTTTGTGTCATCTGCTGTGTCTCCAGCTCTCATAAATATGTTATATCAGAGTGTAGAGATTTTAAATCAATCTTTTAAGTATTATCTAGGTATCAATAACTCACAATATCATTACTTGAAGGTTACCCGGCCAGAACTATTTATATGTTTATATTTGGTTACAGTAGTAATGAGTTATTTATGCCGACACTAAGTCATAAGAACATAAGAAAGAAGGAGCACTGCAAGAAGCCTACTGACCCATGCGAAGCAGGTCCATGCCACCCCCCGGCCTAGAACAGTGACTCCTAGTCAGATCACTTCCACTTAAGGAAGGAGCACGGCACCAGACCTGGTAGCCCTAGCTAGTCAGGTCCAACTCACACCCACTCATGTATTTATCCAACCCATTTTTAAAACTACACAAGGTCTTAGCTTCTATGACGGTACTCGAGAGATTTTTCAACTCATCCACAACTCTATTACCAAACCAGTGCTTTCCTATGTCCTTCCTGAATCTGAACTTTTCCAATTTGAAACCATTGTTGCTAGTCCTGTCTTGGCTGGATATTTTCAGCACGCTATTTGCATCCTCTTTATTTATTCCTGTTTTCCATTTATACACCTCAATCATATCCCCCCTAATTCTACGCCTTTTTAGCGAGTGCAGATTCAGGGGCCTCAGTCTATCCTCACAGGGAAGATTTCTGATACATGGGATCAACTTTGTCATCCTCCTCTGTACGTTTTCCAGTGCATTTATATCCATTCTGTAATATGGTGACCAGAACTGTGCAGCATAATCTAAATGAGGCCTAACCAAGGATATACAGAGTTGAAGAACAACCTGAGGACTTCTATTATTCATACTTCTTGATATGAAGCCAAGGATTCTGGTAGCTTTATTGCGAACACTTATGCACTGTTGTCTTGGTTTCAGATTACTGCTAACCAGAACTCCTAAATCCTTTTCGCAATCAGTAGTATTAAGATCTACACTATTCAGTTTATAAGTGGCATGGTTATTGTCCTGTCCAACATTTAGCACTTTGCATTTGTCTATATTAAACTGCATCTGCCATTTCTCCGACCACTGCATCAGTCTATTCAAATCATCCTGGAGTGCACTAATGTCCTCAATGGAATGAATTGGACGGCCTATTTTGATGTCATCAGCAAATTTGCTTATGTCGCTATTTATTCCCTCATCTATATCGTTTATGTAAATTGTGAACAACAAGGGGCTCAACACTGACCCCTTTGGAATACCGCTTGTAACGTGCCCCATTCTGATTTCTCCACATTTATGCAAACTCTTTGCCGCCTATTTGTCAACCACGCCTCTACCCAGGAAAAAATTTCTCCTCCTATTCCTTGTGCCTTAAGTTTCCTCAAAAGTCTCTGATGTGGAACTCTACCGAAAGCCTTACTGAAGTCTATATACACAATATCCTATTCATTACTATGATCTACCTCCTCAAACACCTTAGTGAAAAAAGTTAGTAAATTCTTAAGACAGGAACGCACCTTAGTAAAACCGTGTTGAGATTCATTTATCAATTTATGCCTATCAAGATGACTACGAATTGCCTCGGCAATTACTGATTCCATAAATTTTCCCACTATGGAGGTAAGGATTATTGGTCTATAGTTCGAAGCTAAGGACCTGTCACCTGCCTTGTAAATAGGGATTACATTTGCCATTTTTCACTTATCAGGCACTATGCAAGTTTGTAGTGATATGTTGAAAAGATTAGCCAAAGGTTTACAAAGTTCCTCTTTACATTCCTTTAACACCCTTGCAAACAGTTCATCAGGACCTGGGGATTTGTTGGGTTTAATTTCTCTATTTGTCTGAGGACCATGTCAGTAGTTACCGCAATCGTTCATAGTTTATTATCGTCCTGTTCTACATAATTTATTATTTCTGGAATTTCGTTAGTATCTTCCTGAATAAAGACTGAGAGGAAGTAAGAATTGAAAATTTCACACATATCCCTATCACTGTCAGTGATCTGACCTGAGTTAATCTTAAGTGGGCCTATCTTGTCTCTAATCTTACTTCTGTATACCTGAAAGAACCCTTTTGGGTTAGTCTTGCGACCTTAGCCTCATAATCCCTTTTTGCTTTTCTTATTCCTTTTTTTTATTTCTCTCTTTAAATGAATATATTGATTTCATAATTGCCCTTCTGTTCTTTTAATACGCCTAAAAATGCCTCTCTTTTGACCAGTGAGATGTTTTAATCTAATGTTCATCCATTTGGGATCATTTTTGTTAGATCTAATTTCCCTACTCGGAACAAAAGTTGACTGGGCAGCTAGAACAATGCTCTGAAAAACGTCATATTGGCAACCAACACCAGCTACCTGACCCATAGTCAGGTCATCCCAATTTAGCCCACCCAGGTAATTTTTCAGTCCCTTGAAGTCAGACAGTCGAAAGTCTGGGACAGAGACTTGATTGGAGTTTACTGGGTAATTCCATAATATATTGAAACTAAGTGATTTGTGATCACTTTCCCCAAGCTCATCATTAACCTCAAAATTATTAATTAGTGAATCTTTGTTGGCAAGAACCAAGTCAAGAAGATTGTTTCCTCTAGTTGGTTCAGTCACAAACTGTTTTAAAAAGCAATCCTGAACTGTATCAAGAAAGTCACTAGACTCAAGATTTCCTGTCAAATTGTTCCAATCAATTTGTGTAAAGTTAAAATCCCCCATAACACAACATTTTCACATCTAGACGCCTTATGAATTTCGTCCCATAGCAGCTTACTGCACTCCCTGTCAAGGTTGGGGGCCTAGATATCACACCCAAAATTAATTTTTCATTCCCCTCAAGAAACTGTAGCCAAACAGATTATGTGGCAGATGTTTCTATTCTTATGTCTAACACAACAATTTAAATTATCACTGACATACATCGCCACTCCACCACCCTTCCTGTTGACCCTGTCAGTGTGGAATAGTTTATAACCCTGTATGTTGCATTCAGAAGGTATTTCTCTATCCTTCAAGTTGAACCAGGTCTCAGTTATAGCAATAATATCTATATTACCTGCACTTGCGAGTAATCTTAGCTCTATCTTATTTCTTAGACTCCTACTATTTGTATAGTAAATCTTAAGGGAGCTAGTTACTCGTTGCCCTCTACTATCTCTCTTTGTTTATTGATCGGTTGCTTTGCCTTTATTAGGAACTTTATTTTGAATATTGTCTTTTAAACATATTCCTGAGGTATCCTGGTAATATCTGCTGTTTCCAACAATAATACTGCAGCCTAATTGTTTCCTACAAACACCCATAGCTTGACAAGTCATCAATTACCCCCTCAATCGAATTTGCTATTGCAACCACTCCAACCCCAGAGAGATGAACCCCATCCATTACATACATATTATGTTTGCCATAGAATTTGTCCCAGTTATCAATGAATGGGATTGCAAGTTCCTTGCAGTACCTGTCTAGCCAGCAATTTATACCAATTACCCTAGACATCCATTCATTGCTCACTCACCTTCTAGGCAAGATGCTACATATGATAGGGATCCCTCCCTTAGACCTGACTACTTCTATGGCTGACCTGTACTTATCCTGTACTCCTGTCTCCTGCCCTTTACAATGTCATTTCCACCAGCACTAAGACAGATAATGGGCTTGTTCCCATTACCTGACATAATATTATCCAACCTGCTGACTATGTCACCAACACCAGCTCCTGGGAGGCACACCCTCTGTCTGACTTTTCTATCAAAAAGCACAGTCCGTATATCTTACCTGAGAGTCTCCCACAATCAGAATATTCTTACCTTGATTAGCAGGGGAGTCAGAGGTACCTTTAACCTCACTAACCACTGAAGTACACTCGTCTTGGAGGACAGAGAATCAATTTCCTACCTTCACATCTTCTTTATTAACCCTCCTTATCTTCCTTCTTCCTGAACTGTGAACCACTTGCCACTTAAAGCGGCTGCCACTATCACTTGTGGTAAGCATTTCCTCCTTTCCAGCATCAGCTATCTCACACTCACTCTCAAACACATCTAGGCGAAGCTTCAGCCTCCTATTTTCCTCCTGAAGAAATAGAACCTCCTTCTTCAACACTTTAACCTGAGATTCTAAAACACTACAAGAAGCCATGGTGCTTGGTAACACCCCACGCTAATACCCAGGACAGGTATGACCACACGTGACCACTGACCTCAGCGTACTGACCACTGACCTCAGCGTACTGCTTCGACTTTAGTCCTAACTCTTATGTATCACTGGGAAGCGTAAACCCGTAGGGATCAAACAGCTTGAAGGTCAGTCAGTGTAGATGTAAAAAGGGGTGATAACTGTAGTTCCTTGGATCAAGATCCGTCAGGGTGATCCACCTTGATGGATATGTATCACCAGCAGTGGTAAACCCGCAGGGGAGGATGGGTGAGAGCGATGAGATGGATGAGATATAAAGAAGACTCGTCAATGATACTAATTTACCTGGTTACAAGTAATGACATTGAAGTAGAATACCAGCCTTTGTCTTTCTTCATTGTCATACTTATTTAACACTTATATAACCAGTGTTTTCTTTATTATCAGCTCTGCTGCTGACCTGGTCAACCAGGGTAGACGCTAGTTAATTGGAGCAAGATCCCTGTCTACAGGACGTAGTGGGACATTACGACTCCTCACCTCTAAAATCTGAATTGTTGTGATACGACCAAGTAGTGACAGGATTTTCAGAACATAGGACGAACACCGCCACCCAGGATAACCAACACCATTTCTACTAAAACATCATCAGAAGACCATCCTGGGCATAAGATTCTCATGTCCCAACATCCTACTGGAACCACACCGGCCGATTTTTATTTTATTTATTTTTAATTAAATTCCTTAGAAAAATACCATAATTATTATCCATCAAGTTATTCATTAGTTATTTTTCCATTCTTTTGTTCAGGAGGAAGGCGTTTCCCTGACACTGGCAGCACAGAAGACCAGTACAGTAACACAGAAGAATGGGTACAGTACAGTAACAGAGACGACCAGTAGAGTACAGAGAAGACCAGTACAGAAAATTAAAACAAAAGAACGGTAGAGTACAGTACAATAATACAGTACAGTAGCAAAGAAAAATGTACAGCAACAGAGATGAACAATAAGATTTATGCATTACGGAGATATCTTTCTGGGATCACGCATGATTATAATTACATCAGCCTTACATTCACTGCTTCTGCTGCTGCCTCTGTATTAAACTGAAGAAGCCTACTGTGTAGGCGAAACGTTTTTGATTGAAGACACCTAACTGTTGGATCCACCTCCAGCAACACACCAGGTTTTGCTCCGGTCCGGGTCTTTTCCAGATGACCTACGTTATGTTAGAGTACCAGACATATGTACCCAGGAGACCTGCCATCTTCACCTCGCTCTACGACTCTCCAACATTTATTACTGCCAGCTCTAGTTGTTGCAATGTTATCTCTGTTGACTTAATCAACAATATGAACAATATTGTTATTAATGTTATTTTTATTAATGTTAACTCCGGTGAATGAACAAAATAAGAACACTACCGTGGCTCCTATGAGAGTGGCTGGAGTGGGAATAATTCCACTGTGGTAGACGCTTTTGAATCCAAATTAGCAAATCTTGAATAATAATAATAATAATAATAATAATAATAATAATAATAATAATAATAATAATAATAATAATAATAATAATAATAATAATAATAATAATAATAATAATAATAATTTGCGACCACTGTCAGCCTCAGAGTTATCTCTGAGTTACCAGACCTTGCCACGTGGAGGCCAGTGGTTCGTCTTTAAGGTCCCCCCCCCCTCGCCTTCCCCAGGTTCATGTGTCCAGGAATCCATCCGTGGGCCCCCGGATGTCTCCCCTTCCTCACTTCCCTAAGGTCAGCCTCGCCTCTCGTCTCTGCCTTCCAGCCTCACCGTCCCTAGGGTTATGTATCCAGGAATTCATCCGTCCGCCTCCGGATGTTTTCCCTTCCTCACTTCCCCAAGGTCAGCCTCACCAACCTGTATTCATGCTTTCCCCAGGTTCCTGCATCCAGGAATCCATCCGTTCGCTCCCGGATGTCTCCCCTTCCCCACTTACCCAAGGTTAGCCTCAACAACAACCTTCCCCAAGTTCATGTGTCCAGGAATCCATCCGTTCGCTCCCAGATGTCTTCCCTTCCCCACTTACCTAAGGTCAGCGAGTTAGGTCAGTGCCTTCCCCGGATCAGTGTCTCCAGGAGTCCACTTGGTGTCACCACAGGTGGAATCCCTTCCCCACTTCCCCAAAGTCATCGGTATTCTTGCCATCCCCAGGTTCATGTATCCAGGAATCGATCCGTCTACCGCCGGATGTCTTCCCTTCCCCACTTTCCCAAGGTCAGCCTCAACTGCATGTATTCATGCTTTTCCCCAGGTTCATGTATCTAGGAATCCATCCGCTCGCTCCCGGATGTCTCCCCTTCCCCACTTACCCAAGGTCAGCCTCAACAACAACCTTCCCCAAGTTCATGTATCCAGGAATCCATCCGCTCGCTCCCGGATGTCTTCCCTTCCCCACTTACCTAAGGTCAGCGAGTTAGGTCAGTGCCTTCCCCGGATCTGTGTCTCCAGGAGTCCACTTGGTGTCACCTCAGGTGGAATCCCTTCCCCACTTCCCCAAAGTCAGCGGTATTCTTGCCATCCCATTGATTAATGCGAAGGATGGGATTGATACAATTTCTTGTATATATTCTTTTTTTATTGTATTGAGCCTTGGTCATATATGTTATATGTAAATTTTATATACATGTCAGGTTTTGAATCACGAATGTGTATATATTTCAGTTCACGATCCTGTTACTGCGTTTATTTGTAGCTATGTTCCTGCCGTAAGTTATTGTTGTATGTTATACATCAATATCTTGCGAGTATATAGATGCAATCTTTTTTGTGTCAGGTATTTTGTGTCGGGTCTATTTTGTAACAATGTAAAAAGAAAGCCTATTAACATTTAAATTTTAACATGACGTACCTCACACGTACTTGGCAAGCTCCTGAATGGTCGAAATCCACAGAATATAAGATGAAAAAATGGTCCATGGTCTTGGTATCTGGTTTGTTGGGAGTTGTACAAAGTAGTGACACACTTCTCCACACCCCTGAGATGCCGGTCTGGTCTCTCAATATTGTGTGACCAGAACGGTGTAGAATTATTTAATATTATAGCATATAAACTAAAAGAGGAGGCAGTTAGGGTAAGATATAAACAGCTATTGGAGGATAGATGGGCTAATGAGAGCATAGGCAATGGGGTCGAAGAGGTATGGGGTAGGTTTAAAAATGTAGTGTTAGAGTGTTCAGCAGAAGTTTGTGGTTACAGGAAAGTGGGTGCAGGAGGGAAGAGGAGCGATTGGTGGAATGATGATGTAAAGAGAGTAGTAAGGGAGAAAAAGTTAGCATATGAGAAGTTTTTACAAAGTAGAAGTGATGCAAGGAGGGAAGAGTATATGGAGAAAAAGAGAGAGGTTAAGAGAGTGGTGAAGCAATGTAAAAAGAGAGCAAATGAGAGAGTGGGTGAGATGTTATCAACAAATTTTGTTGAAAATAAGAAAAAGTTTTGGAGTGAGATTAACAAGTTAAGAAAGCCTAGAGAACAAATGGATTTGTCAGTTAAAAATAGGAGAGGAGAGTTATTAAATGGAGAGTTAGAGGTATTGGGAAGATGGAGGGAATATTTTGAGGAATTGTTAAATGTTGATGAAGATAGGGAAGCTGTGATTTCGTGTATAGGGCAAGGAGGAATAACATCTTGTAGGAGTGAGGAAGAGCCAGTTGTGAGTGTGGGGGAAGTTCGTGAGGCAGTAGGTAAAATGAAAGGGGGTAAGGCAGCCGGGATTGATGGGATAAAGATAGAAATGTTAAAAGCAGGTGGGGATATAGTTTTAGAGTGGTTGGTGCAATTATTTAATAAATGTATGGAAGAGGGTAAGGTACCTAGGGATTGGCAGAGAGCATGCATAGTTCCTTTGTATAAAGGCAAAGGGGATAAAAGAGAGTGCAAAAATTATAGGGGGATAAGTCTGTTGAGTGTACCTGGTAAAGTGTATGGTAGAGTTATAATTGAAAGAATTAAGAGTAAGACGGAGAATAGGATAGCAGATGAACAAGGAGGCTTTAGGAAAGGTAGGGGGTGTGTGGACCAGGTGTTTACAGTGAAACATATAAGTGAACAGTATTTAGATAAGGCTAAAGAGGTCTTTGTGGCATTTATGGATTTGGAAAAGGCGTATGACAGGGTGGATAGGGGGGCAATGTGGCAGATGTTGCAAGTGTATGGTGTAGGAGGTAGGTTACTGAAAGCAGTGAAGAGTTTTTACGAGGATAGTGAGGCTCAAGTTAGAGTATGTAGGAAAGAGGGAAATTTTTTCCCAGTAAAAGTAGGCCTTAGACAAGGATGTGTGATGTCACCGTGGTTGTTTAATATATTTATAGATGGGGTTGTAAGAGAAGTAAATGCGAGGGTCTTGGCAAGAGGCGTGGAGTTAAAAGATAAAGAATCACACACAAAGTGGGAGTTGTCACAGCTGCTCTTTGCTGATGACACTGTGCTCTTGGGAGATTCTGAAGAGAAGCTGCAGAGATTGGTGGATGAATTTGGTAGGGTGTGCAAAAGAAGAAAATTAAAGGTGAATACAGGAAAGAGTAAGGTTATGAGGATAACAAAAAGATTAGGTGATGAAAGATTGAATATCAGATTGGAGGGAGAGAGTATGGAGGAGGTGAACGTATTCAGATATTTGGGAGTGGACGTGTCAGCGGATGGGTCTATGAAAGATGAGGTGAATCATAGAATTGATGAGGGAAAAAGAGTGAGTGGTGCACTTAGGAGTCTGTGGAGACAAAGAACTTTGTCCTTGGAGGCAAAGAGGGGAATGTATGAGAGTATAGTTTTACCAACGCTCTTATATGGGTGTGAAGCGTGGGTGATGAATGTTGCAGCGAGGAGAAGGCTGGAGGCAGTGGAGATGTCATGTCTGAGGGCAATGTGTGGTGTGAATATAATGCAGAGAATTCGTAGTTTGGAAGTTAGGAGGAGGTGCGGGATTACCAAAACTGTTGTCCAGAGGGCTGAGGAAGGGTTGTTGAGGTGGTTCGGACATGTAGAGAGAATGGAGCGAAACAGAATAACTTCAAGAGTGTATCAGTCTGTAGTGGAAGGAAGGCGGGGATTCATGTAACAGGCTAAAAAGCTTCACACTATATACCCCAAGCACATATTACATTAAAATTGTCCTGGTACACAATCAAGCCATAAATAACAAAAAGGCACAATATTCTGACTGGAACAATACTCAACTTGTACATAGGAGAGAGAACTTACCACAACATTTCGGTCCACCTAAAAAAAATCAGATACATTGCAACTTATGTTTGAGAAAAGATAGATCCTATATTTCTAACAATTAGTATATTATTTTATTAAAGAAGTTTTGGTTTCCAAGAATGTGACCAAGAATATGTGACCAAGAATATGTGACCAAGAATATGTGACCAAGAATATGTGACCAAGAATATGTGACCAAGAATATGTGACCAAGAATATGTGACCAAGAATATGTGACCAAGAATATGTGACCAAGAGTATGTGACCAAGAATATGTGACCAAGAGTATGTGACCAAGAGTATGTGACCAAGAGTATGTGACCAAGAGTATGTGACCAAGAGTATATGACCAAGAATATGTGACCAAGAATATGTGACCAAGAATATGTGACCAAGAGTATGTGACCAAGAGTATGTGACCAAGAGTATATGACCAAGAGTATGTGACCAAGAGTATGTGACCAAGAGTATGTGACAAAGAGTATATGACCAAGAATATGTGACCAAGAGTATGTGACCAAGAATATGTGACCAAGAGTATGTGACCAAGAATATGTGACCAAGAGTATGTGACCAAGAGTATGTGACCAAGAGTATGTGACCAAGAGTATGTGACCAAAAGTGTGTGACCAAGAGTGTTGAGAAATGGCATTACCAGTTAAGTTTAAAGAGTTTGTACTTAACTTAGAAAGACAACTCATCGCCTGCACAGCCGCCCCTGCAGACGAGGTCTTGACAAGCTGTCGAAGTCATCTCTCAACGGGCTGTCAAGAGTTATAATTTGTAAGATTATAAATTACCCCTAGGGGGTGTTATGTCAGCATATTTCATTCACTGATGGTTGACAAACTTACTTGTGTGGACTCAAAAGTCCGCCCCTTACTGCCGACTATAGGTTGATTACAAACTCCTTGCGACTCAAGAACTGCGCAGTCCCCCGTACTACAAGAAATTCGTAACCTACCTTGCTCTTGTAGCGTGAGCTATGGTGTTCTTCACACCTTCGACAGATATCGGTGACTTGATAGAAGCTGAAGTGTCCTTGATGTCCACGTCTTCCATAGTCTAGGAATACGCACACTGGTACACTATGTTCCACAAGATTTGTCTTTATTGTTCACAATCTTATCACTAAAGAAGCTGATCACACTTCTCTTAAGTGTTTATTGTGTTTTATGAGACACTTTGTTCACACTAACGCACAGATCGTTCTTTGTTGGTTATCCTGGCATCAGTGTCACTCTCAGGAGAGTCAAAAGTAATCTGAAGACGCCACAGCACCCCATGCCGTCACTCCCCTAGCACAAAAAAAAAGCTGACCTAGTACTTTTGCTTCCTTGCCACTTCCTCGATGAAGCAAAGCAGAATGTTTGATTCTTGCTGTCTTAAGCATAGACAACAATGTCCACTATCTTTACCATGGTAATAAAGTGGGAGCAGGATTTTCCTTAATTGTCCTGCTAAAGTAAGAGATGAACTGTCTTTTATTAAGATACACTCTGCAACACTGGACTGCAAGGAGCAACAGTCACTTCACCACGTCGCATACTCGTACGGCATCTGTGATCAATTACTCACTGTAGCAGTAAACAAGACGCTTGCCCCTTCTGAAAGGGCTGGGCCCCTCAGGGCTGAAAGGGGCTGAAGGGGCTGAAGGGGGCTGATACCCCCTCCTGGAGAAAATTTCTCCACACTGGGGGGCAGCAGAGGTTCGCTGCAGGTGAACTATTCATCACTTAACATTAATTTGATTTTCTCACTCGCCACCACTGCTGCTTGTCTTTTCTGAACAGCTTTAGTCTGTGTGGTTTCTGGAGAATCACTAATTTTGTTTTCAACACTGTGTAATTCTAACGGCACTAGTTTATTTATTGTCCGCTTATTCACTACACCTTTGCTCAAAACATCAACTGTCCTGATCATTCCATTTGCATCAGGATATATGGTCACAATTTTTCCAAGTGGCCATTGGGACCTCGGACAATCATTGTCGATAATCACTATGTCACCAGGTCTTAAGGACTTATGATTTTCAGGAACACCAGCTCCATAGAAGTGTTCTCTCAATGAGGTGAGATAGTCTTCTGGCCAAATTTTCTCCCAACGTTCAATCACTTTATTAAGGTGTTTGAATTTACGTCTGAGTTGCTCAGGTTCGAAATAAGAAGGATCCTCTATGATTTCTTTATCATTCATGGGAGGAACAGGTTCGAGCTTTCTGCCATGGAGTAAATGAGATGGACTTAACACTTCTAAATTGTCCAGATCATCGGTAACATAAGTTAGAGGTCTGTTGTTTACTCTATTTTCTATTTCAGTCACAACTGTACAGAATTCTTCTAAGTCGATTCTTTGACGATGAAGAGTCTTCCCTAAACAACGTTTTACAATGCCGATCATTCTTTCATAAAATCCGCCGTGCCATGGAGATTTAGGAGGAATGTATCTCCAACGACAACTGCGTTGATTCAGCATCTGTTGTACTTCCGGTTGATCAAAGATCTTGCTTATATAAGCAGCACCAGCAACAAAGTTCGTTGCATTATCTGAAATCATTAGTCTGGGGCATGCCCTTCTGGCTGCAAACCTTCTGAATAATTTGATAAAGGTTTCAGCAGACATGTCAGTGGCTACTTCTAGTTGTACTGCTCTAGTTGTAGCACAAGTGAACAAACAGATGTACACCTTGATGGGAACTTTGTCAACTGTTTTGGTTAAAATTATTGGTCCAGTGTAATCTACACCTGTCACCTCATATGGAGTGACATGACAAACTCTTTCAGAGGGATATGGAGGTGGACCTGGATACTGACATACTCGCATATCGTAGTGACGACAAGTAATACAGTCCTTTATTTGCTTTTTCACACTTTGTCGACCTTGAGGTATCCAGTAGGATTGTCGTATATGACAAAGTGTGTCAGCTACCCCACCATGTAACACGTTACTGTGGGCGTTTTGCACAATCAGTTTTGTTAGCCAATGATTCTTGGGGATCAATATTGGATGTATGGCTTCTTTAGGTAGTGAAGAATTATGAATTCTTCCTCGACATCTTATAATCTTTCCTGAGTCGAGATAAAGTCCTAAAGAATTAATCATGACAGGTTTCTTTGGGGATTTATCTTGTGTTTCTAGAAATTTATATTCTGTAGAGAAAACATCTTTCTGTATTAGTTTCACCCAGTATTTAATGGGTTCAAGACATTCATAATCAGGTTTTATTCCTTTAATGAATTTAAAGACAAGAGCTGTAACTCTTAAGAGTTTACCCAAAGATGAGTATTTAGATCCATCAATGACTATTTCTGTTGTGTCTGCAGTATTTACACAACTTATTTCTGCTGTGTTCAAGCAGACTCTTTCTTCTGGCATAATGTGAGCTTTTTGCTGAGGCCAGTTATTTTCATTAGAGAGCCAGTTCGGTCCGTGGAGCCATAATTTATTATCCACAAATTTCTTGAGTGGGACACCACGTGACAACATGTCAGCTGGATTCTCTTGGGTAGAGACGTGGAGAAAGAGATAATCTCTCTGCATCTCTTTTATTTCCGCTACTCTGTTCTGTACATAGACCAACTTACTCTTATTATTTCTTAACCACTGGAGAACTGCTTCATTATCACTCCAGATCACGGTTTTTTCAATAGTGAGATGATCAAGTACTTTGTTGAGATAGACAGCTAATTTTGTACCTACATAGAGTGCTGTCAGTTCCAATTGTGGTACTGTTCTGACCTTCAAGGGTGCGACCCTGGCCTTTGAAGTAATTAGTGTACTTCCTTCAGCATTACTCATGTAAGCTACAGCGCCATAACCTCTGGTTGACGCATCACAGAACACATGTAATGTGTAATTGTTTCCCTTTTGACCTATTTGTCTGGGAAATTTAATTTGATGAAGTTGTTTAAACTCCTTGGATATTTCATCCCATGCTTGACTCATTTCTAGAGGCAAGTTCTCATCCCATCCGATTTTGAGCTTCCATGCATCTTGCTTAAGTATTTTACCCTTTATGGTAATTGTTGAGACGAGTCCTAGAGGATCAAAACATTGTGATACCTCTGACAGTAAACTACGTTTAGTGAGTGTACTGCATGATTTATTGTTTATCCCTTTACCTGGAGGTTACCTGGAGGTTATTCCGGGGATCAACGCCCCCGCGGCCCGGTCCATGACCAGGCCTCCCGATGGATCAGGGCCTGATCAACTAGGCTGTTACTGCTGGCCGCACGCAGTCCAACGTACGAGCCACAGCCCGGCTGATCCGGCACTGACTTTAGGTATCTGTCCAGCTCTCTCTTGAAGGCAGCCAGGGGTTTATTGGCAATTCCCCTAATGCTTGATGGGAGGCTGTTGAACAGTTTTGGGCCCCGGACACTTATGGTGTTTTCCCTTAGTGTACCAATGGCGCCCCTACTTTTTATTGGGGGCATTTTGCATCGCCTGCCCAGTCTTTTACTTTCGTAGGGAGTGATTTCTGTGTGCAGATTTGGGACCATTCCTTCCAAGATTTTCCAAGTGTAGATTATGATATATCTCTCCCTCCTGCGTTCCAACGAGTACAAGTCAAGTGCTTCCAAGCGTTCCCAGTAGTTAAGGTGCTTGACAGAACTTATACGTGCAGTAAAGGATCTCTGTACACTCTCTAGATCTGCGATTTCACCTGCTTTGAATGGAGATGTTAATGTACAGCAGTATTCCAGCCTAGAGAGAACAAGTGATTTGAAAAGGATCATCATGGGCTTGGCATCTCTCGTTTTGAAAGTTCTCATTATCCATCCTATCATTTTCTTTGCACGTGCGATCGTGGCACTGTTGTGATCCTTGAAAGTGAGATCCTCAGACATTACTACTCCCAGGTCCCTTACATTATTTTTCCGCTCTATTGTATGGCCGGAGTCAGTAGTATACTCTGTTCTAGTTATTATCTCCTCCAGTTTTCCATAACGGAGTAGTTGGAATTTGTCCTCATTGAACATCATATTGTTTACCGTTGCCCACTGGAAAACTTTGTTTATATCTTCTTGGAGGTTAACCGCGTCCTCAGCAGATGACAGCCTCATGCAGATCCTAGTATCATCCGCAAAGGATGATACGGTGCTGTGGTGTATATCTCTGTTTATGTCTGATATGAGGATAAGGAATAAGATGGGGGCGAGTACTGTGCCTTGTGGAACAGAGCTCTTCACTATGGCAGCCTCCGATTTAACTCTGTTGACCACTACTCTTTGTGTTCGATTTGTTAGGAAGTTGAAGATCCATCTCCCCACTTTCCCAGTTATTCCTTTAGCACGTATTTTATGGGCTATTACGCCATGATCGCATTTGTCAAATGCTTTTGCAAAGTCTGTGTATATTACATCTGCATTCTGATTTTCTTCCAGTGCATCCAAGGCCATGTCATAGTGATCCAGTAGTTGTGAGAGGCAGGAGCGACCTGCCCTGAACCCATGTTGCCCTGGATTGTGCAGATTTTGGGAATCCAGGTGATTTGCAATCCTGCTTCTTAGCACTCTTTCAAAGATTTTTATGATGTGGGACGTCAGAGCTATTGGTCTATAGTTCTTAGCTAATGCTTTGCTGCCACCTTTATGGAGTGGGGCTATATCCGTTGTTTTAAGTGACTGTGGAATTTCACCCATGTCCAAGCTCCTCCTCCATAGTGTACTTAGGGCACGCGAGAGGGGTTTCTTGCAGTTCTTAATGAAAACAGAGTTCCACGAGTCTGGGCCCGGGGCTGAGTGCATAGGCATGTTGTCAATGGCTTTTTCGAAATCTATCGGAGTTAGGGTAATGTCGGAAATCTGGCATACATTTATGGAGTTTTGAGGCTCATTCATGAAGAAATCATTTGGGTCGTCGATCCTCAGACCGATTAGTGGTTCACTAAACACAGAGTCGTACTGGGATTTCAATATTTCACTCATTTCCTTGTTGTCATCTGTGTAAGTCCCATCCTGTCTGAGTAAGGGCCCGATACTAGATGTGGTATTTGCCTTGTTTTTGGCATATGAAAAGAAATATTTTGAATTTCTTTCAATTTCACTAATAGCTTTAAGCTCCTCCTGCCTCTCCTGGTTCCTGTAAGAGTCATTTAGCTTAAGTTCGATAGTTTCCACTTCCCTGGTCAGCGCCTCCTTTCGTGTATCAGATATTCTAGCACTCCTGAGGAGCTCAGTGACTCTTCGTCGTCTTCTGTAGAGGGAGCGTCTTTTTCTCTCCAGTTTACTCCTGCTCTTCTTCTTTCTTAGGGGAATATGCCTAGAACATGCTTCGGCTACCAGGAAGTTGATCCTTTCAAGGCACTGGTTTGGATCCATGTCATTTAAGACATCTTCCCAACATGTTTCGTTTAGGACATGGTTTACCTGGTCCCAGTTGATGTTCTTGTTGTTGAAATTGTATTTTGTGAAGACACCTTCACAGGTACATGCATTCTGCTGTTCAGGACCCCTATGCATGTACGTCTGGACTTCGATTAGATTGTGATCGGAATTAGTTGTTTTTGATATTCTTATGTCTCTTATCAGGTCCTCATTATTTGTGAAGATAAGGTCAAGTGTGTTTTCTAGTCTTGTTGGCTCCACTATCTGCTGGCTTAAGGTGTGTTTTTCGCAGAGACTTAGTAGCTCATGTGTGTGTGACCTTTCATCTGCGCTACCTCCGGGGATTGTTTCAGCTATAACATTATTTGCTACATTCTTCCATTTTGTATGCCTTAGGTTGAAATCACCAAGCAGTAAGATGTTTGGGGATGGAGCTGGAAGGTTTTCCAAACAGTAATCAATTTTCAGTAGCTGTTCCTTGAACTGTTGTGAGGTTGCATCTGGTGGCTTGTATACAACCACAATGACTAGGTTTTGGTTCTCGATCTTTATTGATAGAACTTCAACTACCTCATTTGTGGTGTTCAGCAACTCCGTGCAGATAAGGGACTCTTTGACATACAGGCCAACCCCCCCTTGTTGCCTGTTTTTTCTGTCGCATCTAAAAAGGTTGTAACCACTTATCCATATTTCACTGTCAAAGTGATCTTTTGTGTGAGTCTCTGTGAAGGCTGCAAACATTGCATTAGACTCCACTAGAAGTCCACTGATAAAAGGTATTTTGTTGTTGGTGGATGGCTTAAGGCCCTGTATATTAGCAAATATGAACGAGGTTGTATTCTGTGTTTGTTGGGGGGATTTTGTTATTGGCATCAGTAGTTGTAATTCTGGAGGGCCATGGGTGGCCACTGGCTGCGCCTCCAGTCCAACAAGGCTCCAAGGTGGTGGACTATTTTTGTTATTTCCTTCCATTTTCTTTTTTCGTTTCCTGCCACTAAAAAATCACCTGGAGTTGGGTTGTCGTAGCTACTATTGTTTGTCTTGTGGGGTCTGTGCCTCCTGGTCCCTTTTAGATGGTATGCAGGGCACTCGATGTTGTAACACTGCTTCTGGAGGACCGAGGAGTGGCACATTTTTGGGTGAAAGAAAGTACAGGAAGAAGAACGACACACTCCTTTAGACAGGAGGTCGCTACATTTTTTGGGATGGTCAAAGTTGCATGTCCCATTTTTTTCCCCTGTTATTCCATGCTTACAGATGCCCCAAGCATAATATTTGCACAAATTCACCTTTGGTTGAGAATTGTTGGGAGGTGTGTTGTCAATTTCTGCAGGTTCTGGGACTGCACTATAATCCTCAGTATCCAAGCCAGGGCCACCCCGTCCTGGATTCCATCTACTTTCCCCAGTAGAGGAAGAAGGAGGAGACTCCTCTCCAACATCTGTACTGTGGGCCACGGTCTTGTGCAATGATGGTTGTATATTTACGGTTTTAGATTTGTATATTTACTGTGGTGGTTTGGGTAGTGTCCCTAGGAGAGTCTGGGCTGGCAGTAAGGCTGGGGGCTGGGTCTGGGTCAGCACTGGGGCTGGGGGCTGGGGCTGGGTCTGGGTCTGGGCCTGGGCTGGGGTATTAGTGCCTGGGCCAGCACCAGCACTGTGGGTATTAGTGCTATGACTGGGGGAGCCTGGGCCAGCACCAGCACTGTGGGTATTAGTGCTATGACTGGGGCCAGCACCAGCACTGTGGGTATTGGTGCTATGCCTGGGGGAGCCTGGGCCAGCACCAGCACTGTGGGTATTAGTGCTATGACTGGGGGATGGGTCTGGCTTAGCACCATGTGGGTGACTAGATAGTTTCGAGTCATCTGTTGTGGTATGGACATTCTGCATTTTTTGATACACTATCTCTTGCTCCCATGTTTTATATATTTTTGGTAGACTATCCAAGAGGTCATCCTTGTTTTCTTGATTATTTTTATCATTTATTACTCTCCTTAGTACCTTTCTGATACCTGCCCAAAGTTCTACATCTTTATTGCACAACCAGAAGCACCTTGCTAGTTCGAGGTCATTTTTTGAGGCTGTATTTAGTCTAGTACAAGAGATATGGTGTTTGGAAGAGCATAGGTTGCATGTGATTCTGGATTTCCTTCCAAGGATTTTTTTACATGTCCCACAGATATGCTGTGCTGACATCCTGTCTGTATCCTACTACACTCTGTATGCCACGGAAGAAAACTGATTTCCACTTTACCTTTCTCTTGCTGGTGCCAGTAATATGCAAGATGTATTTATACGAACCAAGTTTGCAGTATGTGGGTGGTGGTGTAGGGTGGGTGGTGGGTGTAGGGTGGGTGGGTGGTGGTGTAGGGTGGGTGGTGGGTGTAGGGTGGGTGGTGGTGTAGGGTGGGTGGTGGGTGGTGGTGGGTGGGTGGTGGGTGTAGGGTGGGTGTGGGTGCCGCCCTACACTTCTAAGGAAAAGATTATTTCCTGTTTAGTAGAGGTAACGGTTGTATGCTCAATTTATGTATGCTGTGATTCCCTGCACCTCAATGCTACCACCACTCGT
Source organism: Cherax quadricarinatus (assembly GCF_038502225.1). Lineage (NCBI taxonomy): Eukaryota > Metazoa > Arthropoda > Malacostraca > Decapoda > Parastacidae > Cherax > Cherax quadricarinatus. The sequence continues at coordinate 11,345 of NW_027197216.1, read as the reverse complement.
TTCATATCTTATGACTATAGTAGTTACTTATCCGTTATTAACACTTCACTGGACCTCTGGCAATAGTAATGATAATTTTTGCTGTGGTACTGATCAGCGGTTATTCTCGTAACTAGTACATTTTCCACTGAATCAATATCAGCTTCTTTCCCACTTTGAGAGGGAATGGGACCACATATCATGTGGCCTCCTGCTGTTTTCAGCAAGTGAACATCATGTTTACTTACTATATTTTGCACAAAACAGTGATAATAATCACTTCCAATGATTAAATCAATTGGACTAATTGTGTCCGTCTGTATGTCAGGACAGGCTAACTTGACCTTAGCTGCTTTCAGTGCTGCAACTGTTTCTTTTAATCCCTGGATCTGCACAGACTTAGGCAAATCATCTACTACCACAGCTTCTACTGTCTTTTTCCTGTTTCCTAGACCAACAGTGATTCTGGCTAGGTCATATGTCTGTTTACCAGAATTGTGGAAAAAACCAGCTATATCTAACTGTATTTTGGCATAGGGTTGTTTATTCAGTTTCTGCAACACTGTTCTTCTTATGAAGGACCTTTGTGAGCCTTGATCAAATAGTGTTAGCACATTGGTTTTGTGTAATTTATTAGATAACTCAATTCGAGCTATCGGGAGAGCAGTTGCTTTAAACTTATCTCTCACATTTAATGATGTTGCTTGTTGACTTCCTGATTCTGTGGAAGTCTTCTGCTGTTCAGCAAAAGTATTTGGGCATAATGCTGTATGATACATACCCTTGCATTTAAAACACTTCTTCAGTGAGCATTTTCCTCCCTTGTGTTCACCTAAACACTTGATGCACCTTTTCAGCTGATGAACACGTTGTTTACGTGCCTCCATTGATGTGTATTGAATACAATACTGTGCCCAATGTGTTCCATCACAAAGTACACATTTTGGAGTACGTTTATGTATGACAGTCTGTTTACTGTCTGTTGTATTCACAGCTTGATAAATGCCTAAATGGGATTTCCCATTCTGTGGTTTAGTGAGAGTAGGTATACTCTTTTTATACTGAGTTGAAGGTTTGTTATCCACTGGATTTGTGGATTTTTCATCTTGTCTCGTTGCTTGCATGCATGAAACTATTGTTTGTAAACCATTGCTAATTTCTTCACAAGTGAAATAGCGTTTATTGAACATAATATTTAATCGTTCAATAGTTTGTGGTGACAACTTATCTTGTACAATACCACTGATAAACCAATCACATTGCCTTAGGTCATATTTAGCACCTAGAGATCTGAGACTATTGTCTAATGTGATTCTAAATGCCTGTAAGTCTGAAAAACAATGTTTGGGTGGCTTCAAGCTTGATATTAAGACTGCATGTCTAACTCTAGCCTTGTCAGCATCGAAGTAATTGTCTGCTAAGACACGTAAGGCTATTTGATAATTACCTTTAACCACCGGAAATGACTTAATCAGTTCATAGGGTTCTCCCTTCACAAGACATTTAAGGTAATTGAACTTACCAATCTCATCTATGTCAGTTCGTGAATTTACTATGGATTGAAAACCACTAATGAATTCTTCATAATTATGACCTTGGAAAATAGGTAATGACAATGTAGGTAAGCTTGGTAATGGTACACTTGTTGTTGTTACAGGTGTAACAGGTGGTTGACCACTAGTTACAGTAGGTCTCTGTGACAGAGTTTTGCAGCAGATAGCCTGTACTCCTCTTCACCTTAATTGTTGATTACTAAAAGTATCCAAAACATTTTTAATTTCATCCTCAGACGGATCTGATTCAAGAAATTTATTTTCATAATGTGTATAGTCTGAATTAATTATTTCCAGACGTCGTGTAAGTAATCCAAATTTGACCTCAAGATCATCAAAATCTATATTTGTATCTTGAGTTAATCCTATACAGACTGAAATTAGATTTTCTAATTGTGTAATCTTAGTCTGTAAAGACTGAAACTGAGTTTTCAAACAAGCCATTATAATAGTATACTGAAAATTCTAGCACCACACTTAGAGTGTTTAAAAACACTGTACTGCTATAAACAGCTGAGTTTTTGTTAGGCTTAAGTCAGCAATAATCAGTCAGACACTACTGACCTACTAAGCTTAACCTCAGGGTCAATGACCATGAATGGTACAGAGTACATATGGCTGGTGTTTATGGCTTGAGTTTGCTGTGTCAGCCTGACCACGATGATTAATCGTAAATAACGATGTTATACACTTCATTCACTATACACTATAAATGTCACTGTATAACTGTAAATCACACGTGAATATTACTTACACATATATAAATGTCACTGTTAATATATATTTGAAAGCTTACACTTTATATATAAGTTCCTTTAATATAACAGGTAGATATATAAGAAACAAACTTTAACACAATCTTGTCTCTTAATTTCTGTCTATAAACATTATAAACAATATACACTCAGACAAACTGAACATCAGTTGGGTTGTTGTCGTCTTTAGTCAGCGATTTTCGAGATTGGAGCAGTGGATGCCGGGTGCCATCCCCCGTTTTCTTGTTGGGTGAGTCACCCAGCTCCCGTTTTCTTTGGGTGAACGCTGGGTGAGCGCCCGTTTTCTTTTGGCTGCCCATTCTCTGTGATTGAGTCTGGAGGGACTCATTTATACTGGTTTATATTGTAAAACACTAGTTTTACAGCTTTTTTCGAAGGACCTTGGCTCGTAGGTTATTTGTACACTGTAGTACAACATATTTGGACCACAGTGTGGCCTTTATCCGGTTCGAGAACGACCAATATGTTGAGAAATGGCATTACCAGTTAAGTTTAAAGAGTTTGTACTTAACTTAGAAAGACAACTCATCGCCTGCACAGCCGCCCCTGCAGACGAGGTCTTGACAAGCTGTCGAAGTCATCTCTCAACGGGCTGTCAAGAGTTATAATTTGTAAGATTATAAATTACCCCTAGGGGGTGTTATGTCAGCATATTTCATTCACTGATGGTTGACAAACTTACTTGTGTGGACTCAAAAGTCCGCCCCTTACTGCCGACTATAGGTTGATTACAAACTCCTTGCGACTCAAGAACTGCGCAGTCCCCCGTACTACAAGAAATTCGTAACCTACCTTGCTCTTGTAGCGTGAGCTATGGTGTTCTTCACACCTTCGACAGATATCGGTGACTTGATAGAAGCTGAAGTGTCCTTGATGTCCACGTCTTCCATAGTCTAGGAATACACACACTGGTACACTATGTTCCACAAGATTTGTCTTTATTGTTCACAATCTTATCACTAAAGAAGCTGATCACACTTCTCTTAAGTGTTTATTGTGTTTTATGAGACACTTTGTTCACACTAATGCACAGATAGTTCTTTGTTGGTTATCCTGGCGTCAGTGTCACTCTCAGTAGAGTCAAAAGTAATCTGAAGACGCCACAGCACCCCATGCCGTCGCTCCCCTAGCACAAAAAAAAGCTGACCTAGTACTTTTGCTTCCTTGCCACTTCCTCGATGAAGCAAAGCAGAAAGTTTGATTCTTGCTGTCTTAAGCATAGACAACAATGTCCACTATCTTTACCATGGTAATAAAGTGGGAGCAGGATTTTCCTTAATTGTCCTGCTAAAGTAAGAGATGAACTGTCTCTTATTAAGATACACTCTGCAACACTGGACTGCAAGGAGCAACGGTCACTTGACCACGTCGCATACTCGTACGGCATCTGTGATCAATTACTCACTGTAGCAGTAAACAAGATGCTTGCCCCTTCTGAGAGCACTGGGCCCCTCAGGGCTGAAAGGGGCTGAAGGGGCTGAAGGGGGCTGATACCCCCTCCTGGAGAAAATTTCTCCACAAAGAGTATATGACCAAGAATATGTGACCAAGAGTATGTGACCAAGAGTATGTGACCAAGAATATGTGACCAAGAGTATGTGACCAAGAGTATGCGACCGAGAGTATGCAACCAAGAATATGTGACCAAGAGTATGTGACCAAGAGTATGTGACCAAGAATATGTGACCAAGAATATGTGACCAAGAGTATGGGACCAAGAATATGTGACCAAGAATATGTGACCAAGAGTATGGGACCAAGAGTACGTGACCAAGAGTACGTGACCAAGAGTATGTGACCAAGAGTATGTGACCAAGAATATGTGACCAAGAGTATGTGACCAAGAGTATGTGACCAAGAGTATGTGACCAAGAATATGTGACCAAGAATATGTGACCAAGAGTATGTGACCAAGAATATGTGACCAAGAATATGTGACCAAGAATATGTGACCAAGAGTATGTGACCAAGTATGTGACCAAGTATATGTGACCAAGAATATGTGACCAAGAGTATGGGACCAAGAATATGTGACCAAGAATATGTGACCAAGAGTATGTGACCAAGAGTATGACCAAGAGTACGTGACAAGAGTATATATGTGACCAAGAGTATGGGACCAAGAATATGTGACCAAGAATATGACCAAGAGTATGTGACCAAGAGTATGTGACCAAGAGTACGTGACCAAGAGTGTGACCAAGAGTATGCGACCAAGAGTATGCGGCCAAGAATATGTATGTGACCAAGAGTATGTGACCAAGAGTATGTGACCAAGAGTATGTGACCAAGAATATGTGACCAAGAATATGTGACCAAGAGTATGGGACCAAGAGTACGTGACCAAGAGTACGTGACCAAGAGTATGTGACCAAGAGTATGTGACCAAGAGTATGTGACCAAGAATATGTGACCAAGAGTATGTGACCAAGAGTATGTGACCAAGAGTATGTGACCAAGAGTATGTGACCAAGAGTATGTGACCAAGAGTATGTGACCAAGAGTATGTGACCAAGAGTATGTGACCAAGAGTATGTGACCAAGAGTATGTGACCAAGAGTATGTGACCAAGAGTATGTGACCAAGAATAACTGTGGCTCTCTGGACTATAAGGAGGAACAAGACAAAAATTTCTGGCCCTCACCTTTTTGTAAACAGTAGAAAAAATTATATATACAATGCAAACATGAATTATAAAGTTGAATCCAGGTTTTGATATTTACTGTAGATGAGATGTGGAGCGTCAGGAAGACTGCTGGTGCCCACAGTGTTTTGTATGATGTGGAGCGTCAGGAAGACTGCTGGTGCCCACAGTGTTTTGTATGATGTGGAGCGTCAGGAAGACTGCTGGTGCCCACAGTGTTTTGTATGATGTGGAGCGTCAGGAAGACTGCTGGTGCCCACAGTGTTTTGTATGATGTGGAGCGTCAGGAAGACTGCTGGTGCCCACAGTGTTTTGTATGATGTGGAGCGTCAGGAAGACTGCTGGTGCCCACAGTGTTTTGTATGATGTGGAGCGTCAGGAAGACTGCTGGTGCCCACAGTGTTTTGTATGATGTGGAGCGTCAGGAAGACTGCTGGTGCCCACAGTGTTTTGTATGATGTGGAGCGTCAGGAAGACTGCTGGTGCCCACAGTGTTTTGTATGATGTGGAGCGTCAGGAAGACTGCTGGTGCCCACAGTGTTTTGTATGATGTGGAGCGTCAGGAAGACTGCTGGTGCCCACAGTGTTTTGTATGATGTGGAGCAGGAAGACTGCTGGTGCCCACAGTGTTTTGTATGATGTGGAGCGTCAGGAAGACTGCTGGTGCCCACAGTGTTTTGTATGATGTGGAGCGTCAGGAAGACTGCTGGTGCCCACAGTGTTTTGTATGATGTGGAGCGTGTTTTGTATGATGTGGAGCGTCAGGAAGACTGCTGGTGCCCACACAGTGCTTTTGTATGATGTGGAGCGTCAGGAAGACTGCTGGTGCCCACAGTGTTTTGTATGATGTGGAGCGTCAGGAAGACTGCTGGTGCCCACAGTGTTTTGTATGATGTGGAGCGTCAGGAAGACTGCTGGTGCCCACAGTGTTTTGTATGGAATCTTGTTTGTAGTTCATCTTCAATATGTGGATTTAGTTTGAAGGTTCGTCTGGCGCTCTGTCAACCTTTCCACACAATTATTTAGCAGACAATAAATTTTATGATTTGAAGGCGTGTCACAAATAAAAAAAAATGTTTCAAGCCAGGCAGCAAGAGACTGGCCTTGTATTGTCATTTTTGTGGTGGTGGAGTTTCCTTTGAGGTCGGAGCACCAACAGTTAGGTAGATCTAACATGTCTGGATGCTGACTGAGCTCCCCGCCTCTAGCGTTACCACGAACGAATGTCATAAACAACATTACTGTAATATTCAGAATTTGATGTTAAATTTACATTGAGCATTATTATTGTTGAAAGTGCATGTCCAAGTTCTTCATCTTCGCTTGCTACTCACAGGATAAACTGGATATCCTCGGAGAATAATTTATATTACCCGAGGTAGCGGGATAACGTCGGATAAATAAAACCCACCAAAGGCTAATTCCCCACAAATTTATTCCTGTTTTAGGGAATGTTCCTAAATTCAGGTTACAAAAAATAATTTCTTTTAAGCTTTGCTTGTTTTAGTAGTCTGATTAACACTGAAATTCATATTATGTTGGCACTCCTACGACTCGTAAAATACATACTAAAATATTCTTAAATATTTTCAGGCTACATGTTGTTATAAACGTTACTTAATTACTTGTTGTTGTGGTCATTTGCGAGGGACCGGGACACTGTCTCAGCTAGTATTTTGTCTCTTAATGTGATGTATCGCAACAGTAAATGATCGAATACAGAGTCCGACACATAAGAGGTGCATTTTTACGTATGATACTGTGTATGAACGTAAGGTTAAGGTAATGTTATGATCTGGATAGATCAGAAATGTGCTTCTTCAGTTTGGCAGAATAAAGACACACAGGTTGTAGAAAAAGTCTTCTTCAGACTTCTCATACCCGCATCACATACCCACCTCATGCCCATCACCAGGGCACTGGGATACTGAACACATAGTGAGGAAAAGTCTTAAAAGTTCGAAAGCTCTTTGGCAAATCTCATTCCAAATAAACTTATGCTTAAGATTGATTAACAAAGTTAAAAGAGAAGCCTGAGTGCTGGACGTTAGACAGAAATGTCTATAAAACTTAGCTATGGCAAGAAAATGTGTCAATATTTTCCTATATTAGACATGTGCAATATCTTTACTTTGTAGATGTTGCTGATGTGTCTGATTCTTCATCTTGTCTGTGTTGTATATCATTGATATACACCATAATCTACCTAGTTTTAAATATAGGTTAGATAAATACATGAGTGAGGAGCTGGATCTGAGTGGAACTTGTACTTGAGTTAATAGGGTTATCAAAGCTTATTCTTTGGGTAACATTAATAATGGGATGGGCGGATATTTTTTAGCGGGTTTTGTGTTTGACAAGGACCTACCTAACATGGGCCAGTAGGCCTGCAGCATGTTGATATGTTAATATTTTAATATGTTAATATTTTCCTAGAGCAGGAACCTCAGTGTTGACACTGGCCTTTGCTTCGGACTTTTTTTGTGACACTTCACCCTTGTAAGTTAGTAAATTACCTTGGATAATTAAAATGCAGTTTTTACCCTGTTTAACAGTCAAGTGGAATCGAAGGAACTTAGTAAATGAGGTTTCCAACCACTTTAAAGGTTGAACCCTAGTATTATCCAACTGTGCTTCCACTCCCTGCAGCACGTTCGTAACCTCTGATATAAGGCAATTTGACGAGTAATACATGTGCAACAGTTAAGCATCTTTATTGTTGAAACGTTTCGCCCGCCCAGTACGCTTCTTCAGTCACATACAGAGGAGAAGAATTGACAGACGAAGCCTACCCTCGTCAATTTGTCAGCATTATATACCATTATTATGAACACAAGTGGTAGTCTAATGGCCTATTGCACCTGGTCGTAACTAAGTAAGCAAACAATGTACTCAGCAGGACAGAGCAAAGGTAAGGCAAACAAGAACGGGTAGAGTTCTTTACCCATATATTCCTTCATCAATAAATACTATACAACATTAATGATGAGAGAAGAAGTCTGATTGTTATCGTACAACCCAAGAGCCACTCACAGCAGTAGTGGTCATGACCAGTGTCTGTGGAAGTCTGACACTCAGCCAGGTAAGCTGAAGTGACGTCACCGTGGCTGAAGGAGCCGGCTTCCACGTGATTGGCGGGATTGAACTGGAAAATAAGCACAGCTGTGTGGCTAGTGACTTGTCCCTCCTTGGTGGGACAGCCAAACAGGCATTGCCAAAAAGCAGTAAGTTGTGCCAGGATCTGTTGTTTGAAGGAGCATCGTTGACTTTCTTCAGAAGGTCAGTGAATTTGCTAGCAGCTTGAGGGCGACTGCTTTGGGGATGTGTGTCAGAGTCCTGGTGGATGTTAATTTGATTGCAGATTTGAGGTCCTCTGAAGAGGTGAAGTCTGCTGGGGGAGGCTGTTGGTTGTTCTCATTTGGAGCTCTCCTGGAGCCTAGACATCCATTGTGTGCACGGATGTTGCCAGTTGTGGGACTGAGTGCACAATCATAAGAACATAAGAACATAAGAGTGGAGGAACACTGCAGAAGGCCTACTGGCCCATACAAGGCAGGTCCTTATCAAAATGGCCTCTACCCAAAGCTACCCAAGAATTTACTCCCGTACCCAATGACACATAAGAACATAAGAACATAAGAAAGGAGGAACACTGCAGCAGGCCTGTTGGCCCATACTAGGCAGGTCCTTTACAATTCATCCCACTAACAAAACATTTCCCCAACCCAATTTTCAATGCTACCCAAGAATGGACATTAAAATGGTATAAAATACCGACAGGTTGTTAGGTAAGACACATATGCAACAGTTAAGTATCTTTATTTCGAAACGATTTGCCTACACAGTAGGCTTCTTCAGTCGAGTACAGAAAAGTTGATAGAAGCAGAAGATACTTGAAGACGATGTAATCAGTCCATCACCCTTAAAGTTTTGAGGTGGTCAGTCCCTCAGTCTGGAGAAGAGCATTGTTCCATAGTATGAAACAATATGGAGATGAAGTGACAGGATGGAGCCTTATATAGCGCCAGGAGGTGAGACGTAGGTCACTAGAAGAGGTAAGAACGCAGATGTTGGGAGGTCAGGTCCCTTTCAAATCTTTATTTCGAAATAAAGATACCTAACTGTTGCGTATGTGTCTTACCTAACAACCTGTCGGTATTTTATACCATTTTAATGTCCAATCTGTCAGACACTGCAACACAAGGGTATCTTGGTACAGACCTGCAATCAACTTCGACAACCTCTACTAGTGAGAACGGCTGGATTTGAGAGGGACCTGACCTCCCAACATCTGCGTTCTTACCTCTTCTAGTGACCTACGTCTCACCTCCTGGCGCTATATAAGGCTCCATCCTGTCACTTCATCTCCATATTGTTTCATACTATGGAACAATGCTCTTCTCCAGACTGAGGGACTGACCACCTCAAAACTTTAAGGGTGATGGACTGATTACATCGTCTTCAAGTATCTTCTGCTTCTATCAACTTTTCTGTACTCGACTGAAGAAGCCTACTGTGTAGGCGAAACGTTTCGAAATAAAGATACCTAACTGTTGCATATGTGTCTTACCTAACAGCTACCCAAGAAATAAGCTCTGATGTGCAAGTCCCACTCAAATCCAACCCCTCTCACTCATGTATTTATCCAACCTAAATTTGAAGCTACCCAAAGTCCTAGCCTCAATAACCCAACTAGGTAGACTGTTCCACTCATCAACTACCCTATTTCCAAACCAATACTTTCCTATGTCCTTTCTAAATCTAAACTTATCCGGCAGATGCCTCGTGAACGACAGCTTTGGCTCTGTCGTGAAGATTCCTGGGAACCCGCGACTACTTGTGACATGGCTGACATCGTGGGGGTGGGAGGGCGCCAGCTGTGGGGTGATGGGTGAAGGACAGCATGGATGCGTGGGGGATGAGGGTGGGGGAGTAGCAAGCGGCGGAACTTGTAATTGGTCCTAGGCTGGGATAAGGGGAGGGGATCAGGGATGGGGGGAAGGGAGTGGCCCTGTGTGGTCGCTCAAGATGCACATCACTGACTAACTTTTGCTAATTGTTATTCACTTATTGTTCCAATAGTAGTAGTAGTAGTAGTAGTAGTAGTAGTAGTAGTAGTAGTAGTATTAGTAGCAGTAGTACCAGTAGTAGTCATAGTTGTTGTAGATGTAGTAGCACCAGCAGTCCAGTAGTAGTTGAGTTAGAAGTAGCGGTAGTAGTATTAGTAATAGTAGTAGAAGAAATAGTAGTAGCAGCAGCAGTAGTGGTAGTAGTGGTGGTAGTTGTGGTGGTAGAAGTAGTAGCATTAGCAGTAGTATAAGTAAAAGTAGTAGTAGTAGTAACAATAATAGTAAAAGTAGAAATAGTAGTAGCAGTAGTAATAGTAATAGAAGTAGTAGTAGTTAGTAGAAATAGTAGTAGTCATTATTAGCAGCAGCAGCAGCAGCAGCAGTAGTAGTAGTAGTAGTAGTAGTAGTAGTAGTAGTAGTAGTAGTAGTAGTAGTAGTAGTAGCAGTAATAGTAGTGGTAGCAGCTCTCGCGGATAGATCTAATGGGAAGAGGGGAGGAGTTGCATTATATGTTCGAGAAAATATTAATTGTTGCATAAAAACAGGTATAAAAATAGATGGAGCAGCAACAGAATCTGTTTAGGTAGAGTTCGTAGAGGGTCAAGAAAAACTAATTCTAGGTGTAATATACCGACCTCCAGGCTTGGATCACGATAGAGGGAGACTTCTTTGGGACGAAATTGTTAGGGCTTCTAGACACAATAACATAGTCATAGTAGGGGACTTTAACTTTAGTCAAATTGACCGGAATTCTTTGACAGGTAATCTAGAGTCCAGTGACTTTATGGAAACAGTTCAGGACTGTTTTCTGAAGCAGAGCGTGACAGAGCCTACCAGGGGTGATAATTTGCTAGACCTAGTCTTGTCAAATAAGGAAACACTCGTGAATAATCTGGAGATCACTGAAGAGTTTGGTGCAAGTGATCACAAATCCATCACTTTTAGCATTAACTGGGAATGCAAGAATAATGATAATATAGTAAAAATCCCTCATTTCCGTTCTGACGATTATAATGGACTTAGAGAACATCTGTCTAATCTTGATTGGGGTTATCTAGCTAATGATTTTATTGATTATGAAGGGATCTGCTTTTATGATTTTTTTCTTAATAATGTACACCGTGCCCAGAGTATATACTTTCCCCAGAGAGATATTAGGTCTAATAATAATGATCCCAAATGGGTTAACAGTAGGTTAAAGCATCTATTAGGGGAGAAAAGGGGAATGTATATACGCTGCTGCTCTTTATGTATATACATCGTAAGTAATATTCCCTTCAGAATGTATACGAATTGTCTCATTGCTAATTTTATAAACTTGTAC
>NW_027197215.1:45000-66140 GCF_038502225.1 Cherax quadricarinatus | reverse complement strand
GACAACCAGGTGGACAGCCAGCTGGACAGCCAGGTCCTTCACTCAGGTAGATAGCCAGGTCCTTCAGTCAGGTAGATAGCCAGGTAGATAGCCAGGTCCTTCAGTCAGGTAGATAGCCAGGTAGATAGCCAGGTCCTTCAGTCAGGTAGATAGCCAGGTAGATAGTAAGGTAGAGAGCCAGGTAGATAGCCAGGTCCTTCAGTCAGGCAGATAGCCAGGTAGATAGTAAGGTAGAGAGCCAGGTAGATAGCCAGGTCCTTCAGTCAGGTAGATAGCCAGGTAGACAGCCAGGTTGACAACCAGGTGGACAGCCAGGTGGACAGCCAGGTCCTTCAGTCAGGTAGTTAGCCAGGTAGATAGCCAGGTCCTTCAGTCAGGTAGTCAGCCAGGTAGATAGTAAGGTAGAGAGCCAGATAGATAGCAGGGTCCTTCAGTCAGGTAGATAGCCAGGTAGACAGCCAGGTAGTTAGCCAGGTCCTTCAGTCAGGTAGTTAGCCAGGTCCTTCAGTCAGGTAGTTAGCCAGGTCCTTCAGTCAGGTAGTTAGCCAGGTCCTTCAGTCAGGTAGTTAGCCAGGTAGATAGCCAGGTCCTTCAGTCAGGTAGTTAGCCAGGTAGATAGCCAGGTCCTTCAGTCAGGTAGTTAGCCAGGTAGATAGCCAGGTCCTTCAGTCAGGTAGTTAGCCAGATAGATAGCCAGGTCCTTCAGTCAGGTAGTTAGCCAGATAGATAGCCAGGTCCTTCAGTCAGGTAGCTAGCCAGATAGATAGCCAGGTCCTTCAGTCAGGCAGTTAGCCAGATAGATAGCCAGGTCCTTCAGTCAGGTAGTTAGCCAGATAGACAGCCAGGTAGATAGCTAGGTAGACAGCCAGGTAGACAGCCAGGTAGACAGCCAGGTAGATAGCCAGGTCCTTCAGTCAGGTAGTTAGCCAGGTAGATGGTAAGGTAGACAGCCAGGTCCTTCAGTCAGGTAGATAGCCAGGTAGACAGCCAGTAGATAGCCAGGTTTTTCAGTCAGGTAGTTAGCCAGGTAGACAGCCAGGTAGACAGCCAGGTAGACAGCCAGGTAGATAGCCAGGTCGTTCAGTCATGTAGTTAGCCGGGTAGATAGTAAGGTAGACAGCCAGGTAGACAGCCAGGTAGACAGTCAGGTAGACAGCCAGGTAGACAGCCAGGTAGACAGCCAGGTAGACAGCCAGGTAGACAGCCAGGTAGACAGCCTGGGAGACAGCCAGGTAGATATCCAGCCGGACAAATAATTATATAGTCAGGTAGATAACCAGGTAGATAGCCAAGTAAATAACTAGGTAGATAGCCAGGTAGACAGCCAAGTAAATAACCAGGTAGATAGCCAGATAGACTCTGAGATAGATAACCAAGTAGGTACGAAGGTAGATAACCGGGTAGATAGCTACATTGCTAGCCAGGTAGATAGCCAGGTAGAGAGCCAGGCAGACAGCCAGGTAGATATCCAGACCTTCCTTATCTGTGTGGAAACAAGTGTAGTCAAAGATAAGATAAAACCAATATTGCAAACTAGAAATACCGCAGGAAATAGCAAACAAGAGGACTCCACTAGCAATAGTGAGGATATATTACCAAAAACAAATGGTGGGAGCTCCATTGTTGGTGCTAGGGAGGATAGAAGTAAGACAGGGAAACATGCACCAACAGGGAATACAGTCACAGAAACCCAAGGCAAACGGAAACCAAGCCTGTGCACATACTATGCACTCGGTATCTGCTGGCATGGGAAATCTGGAAAAACAGATGGGACGTGCAACTATGACCACCCTAGGAAATGCCATGCCCATATGACAACAGGAAAATGCAAACTCCCTTCCTGTAAGCTTTTTCACCCTGAACTGTGTACCTCTTCAGTACAGGAAAGACTGTGCTATAACTTAAATTGCCAGGCATACCATCTAAAGGGGACAAAAAGATACAAAACATCCAGGCCATGGGAAAACCTGGGTAGCCACAGCCACTCAAGAGGGAGAGGTTTTTTAGTGCCAGGAAGGAAAAAAAACTGGCAGGAAATGGCAGAAATCGTACACCAAATCCAGTCATTCCTGGAGTGGAACCACAGTCGATGGCCTCCACTCCAAACCAACAGATACAGATACTAATGCCGGAAAAAAAATCCCCCCAGTACCAACAATACAACCAGTCCGATAACATTCTTCTTTGCAAATATACAGGGTCTAAAGCCAGCAACAAACAACAAAATACCTTTCATCCGTGGACTGCTTGCAGAGGCAAAGGCAATGTTCGCGGCTTTCACTGAGACCCACATAAAGGATCACTTGGACAACGAAATATGGATCCCAGGTTACAACCTATACAGATGTGACAGAGTGAACAGGCAAAAGGGGGGGGTTGGCCTGTACATTGCAGAGTCACTTGTTTGCACAGAACTGCTAAATGCCTCAAATGATGTAGTGGAAGTTTTAGCAGTAAAGGTCGAGAACCAAAACCTAGTCATTGTGATAGTCTACAAGCCTCCGGATGCAACATCCCAGCAATTCCAGGAACAGCTGTTAAAAATTGACCACTGTCTGGAAAACCTTCCAGCTCCTGCACCCAACATCTTGCTCCTGGGGGATTTCAACTTAAGGCACCTAAAATGGAGGAATATAGCAAATAATATTGTTGCAGTAATAACACCAGGAGGCAGCTCTGATGAAAACTCACACTCCCGCGAGCTTTTAAATCTCTGCACAAAATTCAATTTAAACCAGCAAATAATAGAGCCTACTAGACTGGAGAATACACTAGACCTCATCTTCACTAACAATGATGATCTGATAAGAAATATCACCATATCAAAAACAATATACTCAGATCACAACATAATTGAGGTTCAGTCATGTATGCGTGGAGCCCCAGACCGACATAATGAGATTAGTCACGAGGGAGCATTCACCAAATTCAACTTCAATAACAAAAACATAAAGTGGGACCAAGTAAACCAAGTCCTAACCGATATAAGCTGGGAAGATATACTAAGCAACACAGACCCCAACTTATGCCTAGAACAGATTAACTCGGTAGCACTCGATGTATGCACAAGGCTTATTCCTCTAAGAAAAAGGAGGAGTAGATGTAAAACAGAAAGAGACAGGCGCTCCCTTTACAGGCGACGGAAAAGAATAACAGAGCGGCTAAAAGAGGTCAATATATCTGAAATGCGTAGGGAGACACTGGTCAGAGAAATAGCAAGCATCGAACTTAAGCTAAAAGAATCCTTTAGGAGTCAGGAATCGCGGGAAGAACTAAAAGCCATAAATGAAATCGAAAGAAACCCAAAGTATTTCTTCTCCTATGCCAAATCAAAATCGAGAACAACGTCCAGTATTGGGCCCCTACTTAAACAAGATGGGTCCTACACAGATGACAACAAGGAAATGAGTGAGCTACTCAAGTCCCAATATGACTCAGTTTTTAGCAAGCCGCTAACCAGACTGAGAGTCGAAGATCAAAATGAATTTTTTATGAGAGAGCCACAAAATTTGATTAACACAAGCCTATCCGATGTTATCCTGACGCCAAATGACTTCGAACAGGCGATAAATGACATGCCCATGCACTCTGCCCCAGGGCCAGACTCATGGAACTCTGTGTTCATCAAGAACTGCAAGAAGCCCCTATCACGAGCCTTTTCCATCCTATGGAGAGGGAGCATGGACACGGGGGTCGTCCCACAGTTACTAAAAACAACAGACATAGCCCCACTCCACAAAGGGGGCAGTAAAGCAACAGCAAAGAACTACAGACCAATAGCACTAACATCCCATATCATAAAAATCTTTGAAAGGGTCCTAAGAAGCAAGATCACCACGCATCTAGAAACCCATCAGTTACACAACCCAGGGCAACATGGGTTTAGAACAGGTCGCTCCTGTCTGTCTCAACTATTGGACCACTACGACAAGGTCCTAAATGCACTAGAAGACAAAAAGAATGCAGATGTAATATATACAGACTTTGCAAAAGCCTTCGACAAGTGTGACCATGGCGTAATAGCGCACAAAATGCGTGCTAAAGGAATAACAGGAAAAGTCGGTCGATGGATCTATAATTTCCTCACTAACAGAACACAGAGAGTAGTCGTCAACAGAGTAAAGTCCGAGGCAGCTACGGTGAAAAGCTCTGTTCCACAAGGCACAGTACTCGCTCCCATCTTGTTCCTCATCCTTATATCCGACATAGACAAGGATGTCAGCCACAGCACCGTGTCTTCCTTTGCAGATGACACCCGAATCTGCATGACAGTGTCTTCCATTGCAGACACTGCAAAGCTCCAGGCAGACATCAACCAAATCTTTCAGTGGGCTGCAGAAAACAATATGAAGTTCAACGATGAGAAATTTCAATTACTCAGATATGGTAAACATGAGGAAATTAAATCTTCATCAGAGTACAAAACAAATTCTGGCCACAAAATAGAGCGAAACACCAACGTCAAAGACCTGGGAGTGATCATGTCGGAGGATCTCACCTTCAAGGACCATAACATTGTATCAATCGCATCTGCTAGAAAAATGACAGGATGGATAATGAGAACCTTCAAAACTAGGGAGGCCAAGCCCATGATGACACTCTTCAGGTCACTTGTTCTATCTAGGCTGGAATATTGCTGCACACTAACAGCACCTTTCAAGGCAGGTGAAATTGCCGACCTAGAAAATGTACAGAGAACTTTCACGGCGCGCATAACGGAGATAAAACACCTCAATTATTGGGAGCGCTTGAGGTTCCTAAACCTGTATTCCCTGGAACGCAGGAGGGAGAGATACATGATTATATACACCTGGAAAATCCTAGAGGGACTAGTACCGAACTTGCACACGAAAATCACCCACTACGAAAGCAAAAGACTTGGCAGACGATGCACCATCCCCCCAATGAAAAGCAGGGGTGTCACTAGCACGTTAAGAGACCATACAATAAGTGTCAGGGGCCCGAGACTGTTCAACTGCCTCCCAGCACACATAAGGGGGATTACCAACAGACCCCTGGCAGTCTTCAAGCTGGCACTGGACAAGCACCTAAAGTCAGTTCCGGATCAGCCGGGCTGTGGCTCGTATGTTGGTTTGCGTGCAGCCAGCAGCAACAGCCTGGTTGATCAGGCTCTGATCCACCAGGAGGCCTGGTCTCAGACCGGGCCGCGGGGGCGTTGACCCCCGGAACTCTCTCCAGGTAAACTCCAGGTATCATGTATTTGAACCTTTTCTGACTTATTCGTCTGCTAGTTTTCTCTTAGAAGTGGTTCCCCTAGTCTCCAGACAAGTTCTCCTACACGAGGGGGCTCCATGCTGTTGCTGAGTACTCGAGGATAGTTCTGAAATACGTCTTATACGGAGTTCCACGGGACTCCTGTTTCTTTGTGAGGTTCGCGTCCACTGGTGCAAATGTTTGACATATGTGGTCCTTCTGTAATATGCTGCTGTAATGCTGTAATATGCTGCTGTAATGCTGTAATATGCTGCTGTAATGCTGTAATATGCTGCTGTAATGCTGTAATATGCTGCTGTAATGCTGTAGTATGCTGCTGTATGCTGCTGTGTAATGCTGTAATATGCTGCTGTAATGCTGTAGTATGCTGCTGTAATGCTGTAATATGCTGCTGTAATGCTGTAATATGCTGCTGTAATGCTGTAGTATGCTGCTGTAATGCTGTAATATGCTGCTGTAATGCTGTAATATGCTGCTGTAATGCTGTAGTATGCTGCTGTAATGCTGTAATATGCTGCTGTAATGCTGTAATATGCTGCTGTAATGCTGTAATATGCTGTAATGTAATGCCTTTTGTTGTTGTTCCACTTGTAGCCTCTGTTCCTCCAGTCTGTTTCTCACCGTCAGCAAATGTGATAACTTGGTTCTTGCTGTGATGACGTCCCGTAGTTATTTCTGATGACTAAACTGTAGTGACAGCAGTACAGATGTGTTTGTGGTGTCCCCCAGAGTTGTCTTCGTGATGTCCCCCAGAGTTGTCTTCATGGTGTCCCCCAGAGTTGTTTTGTGGCGTCCCCCAGAGTTGTCTTCGTGGTGTCCCCTAGAGTTATCTTCATGGTGTCCCCCAGAGTTGTTTTGTGGCGTCCCCCAGAGTTGTCTTCGTGGTGTCCCCTAGAGTTGTCTTCGTGATGTCCCCTAGAGTTATCTTCATGGTGTCCCCCAGAGTTGTTTTGTGGCGTCCCCCAGAGTTGTCTTCGTGGTGTCCCCCAGAGTTGTCTTCGTGATGTCCCCTAGAGTTATCTTCATGGTGTCCCCCAGAGTTGTTTTGTGGCGTCCCCCAGAGTTGTCTTCGTGGTGTCCCCCAGAGTTGTCTTCGTGATGTCCCCTAGAGTTATCTTCATGGTGTCCCCCAGAGTTGTTTTGTGGCGTCCCCCAGAGTTGTCTTCGTGGTGTCCCCCAGAGTTGTCTTCGTGATGTCCCCTAGAGTTATCTTCATGGTGTCCCCCAGAGTTGTTTTGTGGCGTCCCCCAGAGTTGTCTTCGTGGTGTCCCCCAGAGTTGTCTTCGTGATGTCCCCTAGAGTTATCTTCATGGTGTCCCCCAGAGTTGTTTTGTGGCGTCCCCCAGAGTTGTCTTCGTGGTGTCCCCCAGAGTTGTCTTCGTGATGTCCCCTAGAGTTATCTTCATGGTGTCCCCCAGAGTTGTTTTGTGGCGTCCCCCAGAGTTGTCTTCGTGGTGTCCCCCAGAGTTGTCTTCGTGATGTCCCCTAGAGTTATCTTCATGGTGTCCCCCAGAGTTGTTTTGTGGCGTCCCCCAGAGTTGTCTTCGTGGTGTCCCCCAGAGTTGTCTTCGTGATGTCCCCTAGAGTTATCTTCATGGTGTCCCCCAGAGTTGTTTTGTGGCGTCCCCCAGAGTTGTCTTCGTGGTGTCCCCCAGAGTTGTCTTCGTGATGTCCCCTAGAGTTATCTTCATGGTGTCCCCCAGAGTTGTTTTGTGGCGTCCCCCAGAGTTGTCTTCGTGGTGTCCCCCAGAGTTGTCTTCGTGATGTCCCCTAGAGTTATCTTCATGGTGTCCCCCAGAGTTGTTTTGTGGCGTCCCCCAGAGTTGTCTTCGTGGTGTCCCCCAGAGTTGTCTTCGTGATGTCCCCTAGAGTTATCTTCATGGTGTCCCCCAGAGTTGTTTTGTGGCGTCCCCCAGAGTTGTCTTCGTGGTGTCCCCCAGAGTTGTCTTCGTGATGTCCCCTAGAGTTATCTTCATGGTGTCCCCCAGAGTTGTTTTGTGGCGTCCCCCAGAGTTGTCTTCGTGGTGTCCCCCAGAGTTGTCTTCGTGATGTCCCCTAGAGTTATCTTCATGGTGTCCCCCAGAGTTGTTTTGTGGCGTCCCCCAGAGTTGTCTTCGTGGTGTCCCCCAGAGTTGTCTTCGTGATGTCCCCTAGAGTTATCTTCATGGTGTCCCCCAGAGTTGTTTTGTGGCGTCCCCCAGAGTTGTCTTCGTGGTGTCCCCCAGAGTTGTCTTCGTGATGTCCCCTAGAGTTATCTTCATGGTGTCCCCCAGAGTTGTTTTGTGGCGTCCCCCAGAGTTGTCTTCGTGGTGTCCCCCAGAGTTGTCTTCGTGATGTCCCCTAGAGTTATCTTCATGGTGTCCCCCAGAGTTGTTTTGTGGCGTCCCCCAGAGTTGTCTTCGTGGTGTCCCCCAGAGTTGTCTTCGTGATGTCCCCTAGAGTTATCTTCATGGTGTCCCCCAGAGTTGTTTTGTGGCGTCCCCCAGAGTTGTCTTCGTGGTGTCCCCCAGAGTTGTCTTCGTGATGTCCCCTAGAGTTATCTTCATGGTGTCCCCCAGAGTTGTTTTGTGGCGTCCCCCAGAGTTGTCTTCGTGGTGTCCCCCAGAGTTGTCTTCGTGATGTCCCCTAGAGTTATCTTCATGGTGTCCCCCAGAGTTGTTTTGTGGCGTCCCCCAGAGTTGTCTTCGTGGTGTCCCCCAGAGTTGTCTTCGTGATGTCCCCTAGAGTTATCTTCATGGTGTCCCCCAGAGTTGTTTTGTGGCGTCCCCCAGAGTTGTCTTCGTGGTGTCCCCTAGAGTTGTCTTCGTGATGTCCCCTAGAGTTATCTTCATGGTGTCCCCCAGAGTTGTTTTGTGGCGTCCCCCAGAGTTGTCTTCGTGGTGTCCCCCAGAGTTGTCTTCGTGATGTCCCCTAGAGTTATCTTCATGGTGTCCCCCAGAGTTGTTTTGTGGCGTCCCCCAGAGTTGTCTTCGTGGTGTCCCCCAGAGTTGTCTTCGTGATGTCCCCTAGAGTTATCTTCATGGTGTCCCCCAGAGTTGTTTTGTGGCGTCCCCCAGAGTTGTCTTCGTGGTGTCCCCCAGAGTTGTCTTCGTGATGTCCCCTAGAGTTATCTTCATGGTGTCCCCCAGAGTTGTTTTGTGGCGTCCCCCAGAGTTGTCTTCGTGGTGTCCCCTAGAGTTGTCTTCGTGATGTCCCCTAGAGTTATCTTCATGGTGTCCCCCAGAGTTGTTTTGTGGCGTCCCCCAGAGTTGTCTTCGTGGTGTCCCCCAGAGTTGTCTTCGTGATGTCCCCTAGAGTTATCTTCATGGTGTCCCCCAGAGTTGTTTTGTGGCGTCCCCCAGAGTTGTCTTCGTGGTGTCCCCCAGAGTTGTCTTCGTGATGTCCCCTAGAGTTATCTTCATGGTGTCCCCCAGAGTTGTTTTGTGGCGTCCCCCAGAGTTGTCTTCGTGGTGTCCCCCAGAGTTGTCTTCGTGATGTCCCCTAGAGTTATCTTCATGGTGTCCCCCAGAGTTGTTTTGTGGCGTCCCCCAGAGTTGTCTTCGTGGTGTCCCCCAGAGTTGTCTTCGTGATGTCCCCTAGAGTTATCTTCATGGTGTCCCCCAGAGTTGTTTTGTGGCGTCCCCCAGAGTTGTCTTCGTGGTGTCCCCCAGAGTTGTCTTCGTGATGTCCCCTAGAGTTATCTTCATGGTGTCCCCCAGAGTTGTTTTGTGGCGTCCCCCAGAGTTGTCTTCGTGGTGTCCCCCAGAGTTGTCTTCGTGATGTCCCCTAGAGTTATCTTCATGGTGTCCCCCAGAGTTGTTTTGTGGCGTCCCCCAGAGTTGTCTTCGTGGTGTCCCCCAGAGTTGTCTTCGTGATGTCCCCTAGAGTTATCTTCATGGTGTCCCCCAGAGTTGTTTTGTGGCGTCCCCCAGAGTTGTCTTCGTGGTGTCCCCCAGAGTTGTCTTCGTGATGTCCCCTAGAGTTATCTTCATGGTGTCCCCCAGAGTTGTTTTGTGGCGTCCCCCAGAGTTGTCTTCGTGGTGTCCCCCAGAGTTGTCTTCGTGATGTCCCCTAGAGTTATCTTCATGGTGTCCCCCAGAGTTGTTTTGTGGCGTCCCCCAGAGTTGTCTTCGTGGTGTCCCCCAGAGTTGTCTTCGTGATGTCCCCTAGAGTTATCTTCATGGTGTCCCCCAGAGTTGTTTTGTGGCGTCCCCCAGAGTTGTCTTCGTGGTGTCCCCTAGAGTTGTCTTTGTGGTGTCCCCCAGAGTTATCTTCATGGTGTCCCCCAGAGTTGTTTTGTGGCGTCCCCCAGAGTTGTCTTCGTGGTGTCCCCTAGAGTTGTCTTCGTGATGTCCCCTAGAGTTATCTTCATGGTGTCCCCCAGAGTTGTTTTGTGGCGTCCCCCAGAGTTGTCTTCGTGGTGTCCCCTAGAGTTGTCTTTGTGGTGTCCCCCAGAGTTATCTTCATGGTGTCCCCCAGAGTTGTTTTGTGGCGTCCCCCAGAGTTGTCTTCGTGGTGTCCCCTAGAGTTGTCTTTGTGGTGTCCCCCAGAGTTATCTTCATGGTGTCCCCCAGAGTTGTTTTGTGGCGTCCCCCAGAGTTGTCTTCGTGGTGTCCCCCAGAGTTGTCTTCGTGATGTCCCCTAGAGTTATCTTCATGGTGTCCCCCAGAGTTGTTTTGTGGCGTCCCCCAGAGTT
The DNA here is from genome assembly GCF_038502225.1 of Cherax quadricarinatus. Classification (NCBI taxonomy): domain Eukaryota; kingdom Metazoa; phylum Arthropoda; class Malacostraca; order Decapoda; family Parastacidae; genus Cherax; species Cherax quadricarinatus. Next base: position 56,230 of record NW_027197215.1, on the reverse strand, counting down.
GTCTTCGTGGTGTCCCCCAGAGTTGTCTTCGTGATGTCCCCTAGAGTTATCTTCATGGTGTCCCCCAGAGTTGTTTTGTGGCGTCCCCCAGAGTTGTCTTCGTGGTGTCCCCTAGAGTTGTCTTTGTGGTGTCCCCCAGAGTTATCTTCATGGTGTCCCCCAGAGTTGTTTTGTGGCGTCCCCCAGAGTTGTCTTCGTGGTGTCCCCCAGAGTTGTCTTCGTGATGTCCCCTAGAGTTATCTTCATGGTGTCCCCCAGAGTTGTTTTGTGGCGTCCCCCAGAGTTGTCTTCGTGGTGTCCCCCAGAGTTGTCTTCGTGATGTCCCCTAGAGTTATCTTCATGGTGTCCCCCAGAGTTGTTTTGTGGCGTCCCCCAGAGTTGTCTTCGTGGTGTCCCCTAGAGTTGTCTTTGTGGTGTCCCCCAGAGTTATCTTCATGGTGTCCCCCAGAGTTGTTTTGTGGCGTCCCCCAGAGTTGTCTTCGTGGTGTCCCCTAGAGTTGTCTTTGTGGTGTCCCCCAGAGTTATCTTCATGGTGTCCCCCAGAGTTGTTTTGTGGCGTCCCCCAGAGTTGTCTTCGTGGTGTCCCCTAGAGTTGTCTTTGTGGTGTCCCCCAGAGTTATCTTCATGGTGTCCCCCAGAGTTGTTTTGTGGCGTCCCCCAGAGTTGTCTTCGTGGTGTCCCCTAGAGTTGTCTTTGTGGTGTCCCCCAGAGTTATCTTCATGGTGTCCCCCAGAGTTGTTTTGTGGCGTCCCCCAGAGTTGTCATCGTGGTGTCCCCCAGAGTTGTCTTCGTGATGTCCCCTAGAGTTATCTTCATGGTGTCCCCCAGAGTTGTTTTGTGGCGTCCCCCAGAGTTGTCTTCGTGGTGTCCCCCAGAGTTGTCTTCGTGATGTCCCCTAGAGTTATCTTCATGGTGTCCCCCAGAGTTGTTTTGTGGCGTCCCCCAGAGTTGTCTTCGTGGTGTCCCCTAGAGTTGTCTTTGTGGTGTCCCCCAGAGTTATCTTCATGGTGTCCCCCAGAGTTGTTTTGTGGCGTCCCCCAGAGTTGTCTTCGTGGTGTCCCCCAGAGTTGTCTTCGTGATGTCCCCTAGAGTTATCTTCATGGTGTCCCCCAGAGTTGTTTTGTGGCGTCCCCCAGAGTTGTCTTCGTGGTGTCCCCTAGAGTTGTCTTTGTGGTGTCCCCCAGAGTTATCTTCATGGGGTCCCCCAGAGTTGTTTTGTGGCGTCCCCCAGAGTTGTCTTCGTGGTGTCCCCTAGAGTTGTCTTTGTGGTGTCCCCCAGAGTTATCTTCATGGTGTCCCCCAGAGTTGTTTTGTGGCGTCCCCCAGAGTTGTCTTCGTGGTGTCCACCAGAGTTGTCTTTGTGGTGTCCCCCAGAGTTGTCTTCGTGGTGTCCCCCAGAGTTGTCTTCGTGGTGTCCCCCAGAGTTGTCTTTGTGGTGTCCCCCAGAGTTATCTTCATGGTGTCCCCCAGAGTTATCTTCATGGTGTCCCCCAGAGTTATCTTCGTGGCATCCTCCAGAGTTATTTTCGTGGTGTCCCCCAGAGTTATCTTCATGGTGTCCCCCAGAGTTGTCTTTGTGGTGTCCCCCAGAGTTATCTTCGTGGTGTCCCCCAGACTTTTCTTTGTGGTGTCCACCAGAGTTATCTTCCTGGTGTCCGCAAGAGTTATCTTCGTAGTGTCCCCCAGAGTTATCTTCATGATGTCTCACAGAGTTATCTTCGTGGTGTCTCCCAGAGTTATCTTCATGGTGTCCCCCAGAGTTATTTTCGTAGAGTCCCCCCGAGATATCTTCATGGTGTCTCCCAGACTCATCTTCGTAGTGTCCCTCAGAGTTATGTTCGTGGTGTCCCTCAGAGTTATCTTCATGGTGTCCCTCAGAGTTATCTTCATGGTGTCCCTCAGAGTTATCTTCATGGTGTCCCTCAGAGTTATCTTCGTGGTGTCCCCCAGAGTTATCTTCGTGGTGTCCCTCAGAGTTATCTTCGTGGTGTCCCCCAGAGTTATCTTCATGGTGTCCCCCAGAGTTATCTTCGTGGTGTCCCCCAGAGTTATCTTCATGGTGTCCCCCAGAGTTATCTTCGTGGTGTCCCTCAGAGTTATGTTCGTGGTGTCCCCCAGAGTTATCTTCGTGGTGTCCCTCAGAGTTATCTTCATGGTGTCCCCCAGAGTTGTCTTCGTTTTGTCCTCTAGAGTTATCTTCGTGGTATCCCCTAGAGTTATCTTCGTGGTGTCCCTCAGAGTTATGTTCGTGGTGTCCCTCAGAGTTATCTTCATGGTGTCCCACAGAGTTATCTTCGTGGTGTCCCTCAGAGTTATCTTCATGGTGTCCCCAAGAGTTATCTTCGTGGAGTCCCTCAGAGTTATCTTCGTGGTGTCCCTCAGAGTTATCTTCATGGTGTCCCTCAGAGTTATCTTCATGGTGTCTCTCAGAGTTATGTTCGTGGTGTCCCTCAGAGTTATCTTCATGGTATCCCTCAGAGTTATGTTCATGGTGTCCCTCAGAGTTATCTTCATGGTGTCCCCCAGAGTTGTCTTCGTTTTGTCCTCTAGAGTTATCTTCGTGGTATCCCCTAGAGTTATCTTCGTGGTGTCCCTCAGAGTTATGTTCGTGGTGTCCCTCAGAGTTATCTTCATGGTGTCCCACAGAGTTATCTTCGTGGTGTCCCCCAGAGTTATCTTCATGGTGTCCCCCAGAGTTATCTTCGTGGAGTCCCTCAGAGTTATCTTCGTGGTGTCCCTCAGAGTTATCTTCATGGTGTCCCTCAGAGTTATCTTCATGGTGTCTCTCAGAGTTATGTTCGTGGTGTCCCTCAGAGTTATCTTCATGGTATCCCTCAGAGTTATGTTCATGGTGTCCCTCAGAGTTATCTTCATGGTGTCCCCCAGAGTTGTTTTCGTTTTGTCCTCTAGAGTTATCTTCGTGGTATCCCCTAGAGTTATCTTCGTGGTGTCCCTCAGAGTTATGTTCGTGGTGTCCCTCAGAGTTATCTTCATGGTGTCCCACAGAGTTATCTTCGTGGTGTCCCTCAGAGTTATCTTCATGGTGTCCCCCAGAGTTATCTTCGTGGTGTCCCTCAGAGTTATCTTCGTGGTGTCCCTCAGAGTTATCTTCATGGTGTCCCTCAGAGTTATCTTCATGGTGTCTCTCAGAGTTATGTTCGTGGTGTCCCTCAGAGTTATCTTCATGGTATCCCTCAGAGTTATGTTCATGGTGTCCCTCAGAGTTATCTTCATGGTGTCCCTCAGAGTTATCTTCATGGTGTCTCTCAGAGTTATGTTCGTGGTGTCCCTCAGAGTTATCTTCATGGTGTCCCTCAGAGTTATCTTCATGGTGTCCCCCAGAGTTATCTTCGTGGTGTCCCTCAGAGTTATCTTTATGGCGTCCCTCAGAGTTATCTTCATGGTGTCCCCCAGAGTTATCTTCGTGGTGTCCCCCATAGTTATCTTCATGGTGTCCCCCAGAGTTATCTTCGTGGTGTCCCCCAGAGTTATCTTCATGGTGTCCCCTAGAGTTATCTTCGTAATGTCCCTCAGAGTTATCTTCATGGTGTCCCACAGAGTTATCTTCGTAGTGTCTCCCATAGTTATCTTCATGGTGTCCCCCAGAGTTGTCTTCGTTTTGTCCCCTAGAGTTATCTTCGTGGTGTCCCCAAGAGTTATCTTCCTGGTGTCCCTCAGAGTTATGTTCGTGGTGTCCCTCAGAGTTATCTTCATGGTGTCCCTCAGAGTTATCTTCATGGTGTCCCTCAGAGTTATGTTCGTGGTGTCCCTCAGAGTTATCTTCATGGTGTCCCCCAGTTATCTTCGTGGTGTCCCTCAGAGTTATCTTCATGGTGTCCCCCAGAGTTATCTTCGTGGTGTCCCCCAGAGTTATCTTCGTGGTGTCCCCCAGATTTATCTTCGTGGTGTCCCTCAGAGTTATCTTCATGGTGTCCTCCAGAGTTATCTTCATGGTGTCCCCCAGAGTTATATTCGTGGTGTCCCCCAGAGTTATCTTCGTGGTTTCCCCCAGAGTTATCTTCATGGTGTCCCCCAGAGTTATCTTCATGGTGTCCCCCAGAGTTCTTTGTGGTGTCCCCCAGAGTTATCTTCGTGGTGTCCTTCAGAGTTATCTTCATGGTGTCCCCCAGAGTTATATTCGTGGTGTCCCTCAGAGTTATCTTCGTGGTGTCCCTCAGAGTTATCTTCATGGTGTCTTCCAGAGTTATCTTCGTGATGTCCCCCAGAGTTATCTTCGTGGTGTCCCCCAGAGTTATCATCATGGTGTCCCCCAGAGTTATCTTGGTGGTGTTCCCCAGAGTTATCTTGGTGGTGTCCCCCAGAGTTATCTTCGTGGTGTCCCCCAGAGTTATCTTGGTGGTGTCCTCCAGAGTTATCTTGGTGGTGTCCCCCAGAGTTATCTTGGTGGTGTCCCCCAGAGTTATCTTCGTGGTGTCCCTCAGAGTTATCTTCAGGTGTCCCCCAGAGGGGGATTACCAACAGACCCCTGGCAGTCTTCAAGCTGGCACTGGACAAGCACCTAAAGTCGGTTCCTGACCAGCCGGGCTGTGGCTCGTACGTTGGTTTGCGTGCAGCCAGCAGTAACAGCCTGGCTGATCAGGCTCTGATCCACCAGGACGCCTGGTCACAGACCGGGCCGCGGGGGTGTTGACCCCCGGAACTCTCTCCAGGTAAACTCCAGAGTTATCTTTATGATGTCCCCAAGAGTTGTCTTCGTGGTGTCCCCCAGAGTTATCTTCATGGTGTCCCCCAGAGTTATCTTCATGGTATCTCCCGGAGTTATCTTCATGGTGTCCCCCAGAGTTGTCTTCGTGGTGTCCCCCAGAGTTATCTTCATGGTGTCTCCCAGAGTTATCTTCATGGTGTCTCCCAGAGTTATCTTCATGGTGTCTCCCAGAGTTATCTTCGTGGTGTCTCCCAGAGTTATCTTCGTGGTGTCCCCCAGAGCTATCTTCGTGGTGTCCCTCAGAGTTATCTTCATGGTGTCCCCCAGAGTTATCTTCATGGTGTCTCCCAGAGTTATCTTCGTGGTGTCCCCCAGAGTTATCTTCATGGTGTCTCCCAGAGTTATCTTCGTGGTGTCCCCCAGAGCTATCTTAGTGGTGTCCCTCAGAGTTATCTTCATGGTGTCCCCCAGAGTTATCTTCATGGTGTCCCCCAGAGTTATCTTCATGGTGTCTCCCAGAGTTATCTTCGTGGTGTCCCCCAGAGCTATCTTAGTGGTGTCCCTCAGAGTTATCTTCATGGTGTCCCCCAGAGTTATCTTCATGGTGTCTCCCAGAGTTATCTTCATGGTGCCCCCCAGAGTTATTTTCATAGTGTCCCCCAGAGTTATCTTCATGGTGTCCCCCAGAGTTATCTTCATGGTGTCCCCCAGAGTTATCTTCATGGTGTCCCCCAGAGTTATCTTCATGGTGTCCCCCAGAGTTATCTTCATGGTGTCCCCCAGAGTTGTCTTCGTGGTGTCCCCCCGAGTTATCTTCATGGTGTCCCCCCGAGTTATCTTCATGGTGTCCCCCAGAGTTATCTTCGTGGTGTCCCCCAGAGTTAACTTCGTGGTGTCCCCCAGAGTTATCTTCATGGTGTCCCCCAGAGTTATTTTCGTAGAGTCCCCCAGAGTTATTTTCATAGTGTCCCCCAGAGTTATCTTCATGGTGTCCCCCAGAGTTATTTTCGTAGAGTCCCCCAGAGTTATTTTCATAGTGTCCCCCAGAGTTATCTTCATGGTGTCCCCCAGAGTTATCTTCATGGTGTCCCCCAGAGTTATCTTCATGGTGTCCCCCAGAGTTATCTTCATGGTGTCCCCCAGAGTTATCTTCGTGGTGTCCCCCAGAGTTATCTTCATGGTGTCCCCCAGAGTTATCTTCATGGTGTCCCCCAGAGTTGTCTTCGTGGTGTCCCCCAGAGTTGTCTTTGTAGTGTCCCCCAGAGTTATCCTCATGGTATCTCCCGGAGTTATCTTCATGGTGTCCCCCCGAGTTATCTTCATGGTGTCCCCCAGAGTTATCTTCATGGTGTCCCCCAGAGTTATCTTCATGGTGTCCCCCAGAGTTATCTTCATGGTGTCCCTCAGAGTTATCTTCATGGTGACCCTCAGAGTTATTTTCATAGTGTCCCCCAGAGTTATCTTCATGGTGTCCCCCAGAGTTATCTTCATGGTGTCCCTCAGAGTTATCTTCATGGTGTCTCCCAGAGTTATCTTCATGGTGTCTCCCAGAGTTATCTTCGTGGTGTCCCCCAGAGCTATCTTCGTGGTGTCCCTCAGAGTTATCTTCATGGTGTCCCCCAGAGTTATCTTCATGGTGTCCCCCAGAGTTATTTTCGTAGAGTCCCCCAGAGTTATTTTCATAGTGTCCCCCCGAGTTATCTTCATGGTGTCCCCCAGAGTTATCTTCGTGGTGTCCCCCAGAGTTATCTTCGTGGTGTCCCCCAGGGTTATCTTTGTGGTGTCCCTTAGAGTTATCTTCGTAATGTCCCCCAGAGTTATATTCATGGTGTCCCCCAGAGTTATCTTCATTGTGTCCGCCAGAGTTATCTTCATGGTGTCCCTCAGAGTTATCTTCATGGTGTTCCCCAGAGTTATCTTCGTGGTGTCCCCCAGAGTTATCTTCATTGTGTCCCCCAGAGTTATCTTCGTGGTGTCCCCCAGAGTTATCTTCATTGTGTCCCCCAGAGTTATCTTCATGGTGTCCCCCAGAGTTATCTTCGTGGTGTCCCCCATAGTTATCTTCATGGTGTCCCCCAGAGTTATCTTCATGGTGTCCCCCAGAGATATCTTCGTGGTGTCCCCCAGAGTTATCTTCATGGTGTCCCCCAGAGTTATCTTCGTGGTGTCCCCCAGAGTTATCTTCGTGGTGTCCCCCAGAGTTATCTTCGTGGTGTCCCCCAGAGTTATCTTCGTGGTGTCCCCCAGAGTTATCTTCGTGGTGTCCCCCAGAGTTATCTTCGTGGAGTCCCCCAGAGTTATCTTCGTGGTGTCCCCCAGAGTTATCTTCGTGGTGTCCCCCAGGGTTATCTTCGTGGTGTCCCCCAGAGTTATCTTCGTGGTGTCCCCTAGAGTTATCTTCGTAATGTCCCCCAGAGTTATCTTCATGGTGTCCCCCAGAGTTATCTTCATGGTGTTCCCCAGAGTTATCTTCGTGGTGTCCCCCAGAGTTATCTTCGTGGTGTCCCCCAGAGTTATCTTCGTGGTGTCCCCCAGAGTTATCTTCGTGGTGTCCCCCAGAGTTATCTTCGTGGTGTCCCCCAGAGTTATCTTCGTGGTGTCCCCCAGAGTTATCTTCGTGGTGTCCCCCAGAGTTATCTTCGTGGTGTCCCCCAGAGTTATCTTCATTGTGTCCCTCAGAGTTATCTTCATGGTGTCCCTCAGAGTTATCTTCATGGTGTTCCCCAGAGTTATCTTCATGGTGTCCCCCAGAGTTATCTTCATGGTGTCCCTCAGAGTTATCTTCATGGTGTTCCCCAGAGTTATCTTCATGGTGTCCCCCAGAGTTATCTTCATGGTGTCCCTCAGAGTTATCTTCATGGTGTCCCCCAGAGTTATCTTCATGGTGTTCCCCAGAGTTATCTTCATGGTGTCCCCCAGAGTTATCTTCGTGGTGTCCCCCATAGTTATCTTCATGGTGTCCCCCAGAGTTATCTTCATGGTGTCCCCCAGAGTTATCTTCGTGGTGTCCCCCAGAGTTATCTTCATGGTGTTCCCCAGAGTTATCTTCATGGTGTCCCCCAGAGTTATCTTCATGGTGTTCCCCAGAGTTATCTTCATGGTGTCCCCCAGAGTTATCTTCATGGTGTTCCCCAGAGTTATCTTCATGGTGTCCCCCAGAGTTATCTTCGTGGTGTCCCCCAGAGTTATCTTCGTGGTGTCCCCCATAGTTATCTTCATGGTGTCCCCCAGAGTTATCTTCATGGTGTCCCCCAGAGTTATCTTCGTGGTGTCCCCCATAGTTATCTTCATGGTGTCCCCCAGAGTTATCTTCATGGTGTCCCCCAGAGTTATCTTCGTGGTGTCCCCCATAGTTATCTTCATGGTGTTCCCCAGAGTTATCTTCATGGTGTCCCCCAGAGTTATCTTCATGGTGTTCCCCAGAGTTATCTTCATGGTGTCCCCCAGAGTTATCTTCATGGTGTTCCCCAGAGTTATCTTCATGGTGTCCCCCAGAGTTATCTTCATGGTGTTCCCCAGAGTTATCTTCATGGTGTCCCCCAGAGTTATCTTCGTGGTGTCCCCCATAGTTATCTTCATGGTGTCCCCCAGAGTTATCTTCATGGTGTCCCCCAGAGTTATCTTCATGGTGTCCCCCAGAGTTATCTTCATGGTGTCCCCCAGAGTTATCTTCGTGGTGTCACACAATCCCCAATAACCACATTTAACGTCTTACCGCTTATCGCATTTTAAATTAAAAGAATTCCTTAAGCCCGTAATACCCTGCCTCCTCTGCCAGTGTCTCTCCCTCGTTCTCCTCTTCCTCTCCTCATCCTCCTCTAATTAAAATTCTCCTCCGCACAAGGTAAAAGAAAAACACTTTATATAGAGGCTGAAGACCAGACTAGAGAGTCAAGGATAGTTTAAGTCTGCCGAAACTAAGGAGACGGAACCGAGAACTATAGCTCAACGCCTGTGTACTTAAATAGATAATTACACACTTAAGGAACGCAGGGCCCAGATTTAGAGTACCAAGACATTAATATAGACCACAATGATTTTCTTGCCAAAAAGGCAAAGATCCCTTTTTTTAAGTCTCAAAGTTATTATGGTATATACAAGGGAAGGTCGTGTACGGCTGCTCTTACTTCTCAAACTATGAACTGCAGAGAAAAATGGAACTAGAGTCGCAAGTTTAGTCAAGTTGCTTGTTAAGTTTATTTTCCCTGAGGGGAGGGGGGGGGAATTTTAATAATATAAAAAGTTTAACCTAATGAAAAGGGGGTATTTAAAAATTTAGTCTGGTTCTGTATACATAAGTGATTAAGAGTTTGTACAGTGACGGTGATGTGACGGTGATGTGACGGTAGTGTGACGGTTGTGTAGTGATGTGACGGATGTGTGGTGGTGATGTGACGGTGATGTTGCTGTGATGTGACGGTGACGTGACGGTGGTGTGAAACAATAAATGGTGGATAAGACAACTACAGAGAGCAACTTAACTCGGACGTTTTGCTCGTGGACACACTGGAGAAGCCTGACCTCGGGCGAAACATCTCAGTAACCTTTTCTGCAACAGTGCCCTTTTCGCCCAAAGTTTGTATTTATTGGTCACCTCACTTAAAGAGTTATACACTCACTCACGTTAATTTTAAAACCATCCAGAGTGGTCACAACCATCCAGAGTGGTCACAACCATCCAGAGTGGTCACAACCATCCAGAGTGGTCACAACCATCCAGAGTGGTCACAACCATCCAGAGAGGTCACAACCATCCAGAGTGGTCACAACCATCCAGAGTGGTCACAACCATCCAGAGTGGTCACAATCATCCAGAGTGGTCACAACCATCCAGAGTGGTCACAACCATCCAAAGTGGTCACAACCATCCAGAGTGGTCACGACCATCCAAAGTGGTCACAACCATCCAGAGTGGTCACGACCATCCAAAGTGGTCACAACAATCCAGAGTGGCCACGACCATCCAAAGTGGTCACAACCATCCAAAGTTGTCACAACCCTCCAGAGTGATCACGACCATCCAGAGTGGTCACGACCATCCAAAGTGGTCACAACCATCCAAAGTGGTCACAATCATCCAAAGTGGTCACAACCATCCAGAGTGGTCACAACCATCCAGAGTGGTCACGACCATCAAGTGGTCACAACCATCCAAAGTGGTCACGACCATCCAAAGTGGTCACAACCATCCAGAGTGGTCACGACCATCCAAAGTGGTCACAACCATCCAGAGTGGTCACAACCATTCAGAGTGGTCACGACCATCCAAAGTGGTCACGACCATCCAAAGTGGTCACGACCATCCAGAGTGGTCACGACCATCCAGAGTGGTCACAACCATCCAGAGTGGTCACGACCATCCAGAGTGGTCAACACCATCCACAGTGGTCACAACCATCCACAGTGGTCACAACCATCCAGAGTGGTCACAACCATCCAAAGTGGTCATAACCATCCAGAGTGGTCACAACCATCCAAAGTGGTCACAACCATCCAGAGTGGTCACGAAAATCCAGAGTGGTCACAACCATCCAGAGTGGTCACGACCATCCAAAGTGGTCACAATCATCCAGAGTGTTCACGACCATCCACGGTGGTCACAACCATCCAGAGCGGTCACCACCATCCAAAGTGGTCACGACCATCCAGAGTGGTTACGACCATCCAGAGTGGTCACGACCATCCAGAGTGGTTACGACCATCCAGAGTGGTCACGACCATCCAAAGTAGTCACGATCATCCAAAGTGGTCACGACCATCCAGAGCGATCACGACAATGCAGAGTGGTCACGTCCATCCAGAGTGGTCACAACCATCCAAAGTGGTCACAACCATCCAAAGTGGTCACGACCATCCAGAGCGATCACGACAATGCAGAGTGGTCACGTCCATCCAGAGTGGTCACAACCATCCAAAGTGGTCACAACCATCCAAAGTGGCCACGACCATCCAGAGTGGTCACGACAATCCAGAGTGGTCACAACCATCCAGAGTGGTCACGACCATCCAGAGTGGTCATAACCATCGAAAGTGGTCACAACCATCGAAAGTGGTCACGACCATCCAGAGTGGTCACGACCATCCAGAGTTGTCACAACCATCCAGAGTGGTCACAACCATCCAAAGTGGTCACAGCCATCGAAAGTGGTCACGACCATCCAGAGTGGTCACGACCATCCAGAGTGGTCACATCCATTCAGAGTGGTCACAACCATCGAAAGTGGTCACAACCATCGAAAGTGGTCACGACCATCCAGAGTGGTCACGACCATCCAGAGTGGTCACGACCATCCAGAGTGGTCACGACCATCCAGAATAGGTGTGGCTCAGTTACAAAATTCGTCTGGAGAACACAGCTGAACTTAGCAGTATTGTAACTTGCAGACTGACTGTACCTTTCCTTTGATACTAGCGGAGTGGATGACTCTTGTACTGAGCACTGGCAGGGTGGATGACTCTTGTACTGAGCACTGGCAGGGTGGATGACTCTTGTACGGAGCACTGGCAGGGTGGATGACTCTTGTACGGAGCACTGGCAGGGTGGATGACTCTTGTACTGAGCAC
>NW_027197215.1:0-40000 GCF_038502225.1 Cherax quadricarinatus | reverse complement strand
AAGAAATCGTCAGTCATTCCACTAACTGCAGCACCTTTAAAAGATTCGTCTCAGCAGGGCGACATTCAGTATCAAATGGACCTTAACATCTCTCATCTGAAAGACACGTCACACACACACAGGAAACAAGTGTTAGACTTGTCGAGAAAAATCTACGGATGTAACCGTTCACATTTTCATTAGTTACGTTCCTCTGCATCCAAAGTCTCGACTGCCGTTCGTGAATATGCCGTCAGCGGTGATGACGTTCTTGTAATATCTCGAGAACGGCGATCACAAGATGGATTCACGAGACGTGAGTGGAAGACAGCGTTGAGTGGTAGACAGACTGATTATCTCAAAGCTCCATCTGATTTTCACCATTCTTCTTCTTTGTATTGAACTGATGAAGCTACTGTGTGGAAAACATTTCCACAATAGATACCCAAGTGTTGTACATGTGTCTAATTTAGCGACTGTCACTCTGTGTGTGTCTGGGTGATCGTTCGTGTCACACTGTTCACTGCTTTCAGCATGACCATCTGCGTCTATCACTACACTGCATCGTCCTCAGCGAGCAGGTTCACTGCATCGTCCTCAGCGAGCAGGTTCACTGCATCGTCCTCAGCGAGCAGGTTCACTGCATCGTCCTCAGCGAGCAGGTTCACTGCATCGTCCTCAGCGAGCAAGTTCACTGCATCGTCCTCAGAGAGCAAGTTCACTGCATCGTCCTCAGCGAGCAAGTTCACTGCATCGTCCTCAGCGAGCAAGTTCACTGCATCGTCCTCAGCGAGCAGGTTCACTGCATCGTCCTCAGCGAGCAGGTTCACTGCATCGTCCTCAGCGAGCAGGTTCACTGCATCGTCCTCAGCGAGCAAGTTCACTGCATCGTCCTCAGCGAGCAAGTTCACTGCATCGTCCTCAGCGTGCAAGTTCACTGCATCGTCCTCAGCGAGCAGGTTCACTGCATCGTCCTCAGCGAGCAGATTCACTGCATCGTCCTCAGCAAGCAGGTTCACTGCATCGTCCTCAGCGAGCAGGTTCACTGCATCGTCCTCAGCGAGCAGGTTCATTGCATCGTCCTCAGCGAGCAAGTTCACTGTATTTTCCTCAGCGAGCAGGTTCACTGCATCGTCCTCAGCGAGCAAGTTCACTGCATCGTCCTCAGCGAGCAAGTTCACTGCATCATCCTCAGAGAGCAAGTTCACTGCATCGTCCTCAGAGAGCAAGTTCACTGCATCGTCCTCAGAGAGCAAGTTCACTGCATCGTCCTCAGCGAGCAGGTTCACTGCATCGTCCTCAGCGAGCAAGTTCACTACATCGTCCTCAGACAGCAAGTTCACTGCATCGTCCTCAGCGAGCAAGTTCACTGCATCGTCCTCAGAGAGCAAGTTCACTGCATCGTCCTCAGCGAGCAGGTTCTCAGCTTCACTGGTTGCAAGCAGGTTCCTTTACATTGCATTACCCGCATAAGAGCATCACAAAGCAGGCTCAATTTTCCGCTCATTAACCTGGTGGAGAGAGAGGGTTAACTTCATCAGGGGACCTTTACATGGGAGAACGTCTAGCCTGAGTCAGACATCCTTGACAGGAGGAGTGTGGAGCCGGTCATAACATTCCCTGTGCTGGAATCCCAGTTATAAACGCGAAAAACCCATCGGTTCTCATCGTATATCCTCGACAATAAATATTAACTTCCAAGTAACTTCGGCAAGCCGATGCACGACTCCACATCAGTCAGAGGTTCCGTGTAAAGCATTCATTTGTAAGTCCTTCCATTGCCTCTAATAACTGACTACCTTACAACTACATACGTTTGGAAAACGCAGCCCTCACCGCCATCAACTGCTTGACAGGATTTTAAACAAACATTACAAGATGATATAATAAATCAAATGAGCCATGACGGCCTCCAGCGCTGAGCACATTACGAAGCACAAATTTTGTGAGTTTGTGCACGGTAACCTGATTAGATGGGTGGAATATTGATGATGGAGAGCGTGCAATTTATACTCAGGGTGGGCAATAAGGTCGGCCAGAAAAATTGTAGAGAGATGCGACGGGAATATCCACGACGAGTGAGAGGAGAGAGAAAGACAGAGAGAGAGAGAGAGAGAGAGAGAGAGAGAGAGAGAGAGAGAGAGAGAGAGAGAGAGAGAGAGAAACAGTGCACAAGGAAGACTTTATAACAGAACTTTACAACCTTTACAGACATTATCTGTTTAGAAGACTAACAGATCCTATCTAGATGCCCGCACAGATAACAGAAGGATAGAGAAGCAAAAGTCACTCTACCCACTCTCCACTCCCTCCAACTCAACTGCCAGCAGCAAAAACGTCTATTTTTTCACTGCATTATTGAAAGGCTTGCAGGTAAGCGAAGGGAGAGCAACGTGTAATGTTGCATACCTGCGTGCAAGACAGGTTGCTCAACGGTCGTCTTCCATCTGCTTACCTAACTTCAGATAATTATTTATTGTTTCTGGATCACCTTACAGCTTATAACTCTGCTTAATTAGCGTCGTGAATCTAATCAATTAAATAAAGATATGGATTAGGATCATTTAGAGATATCTCATTTATTTTGTTAAGGATGGCATTAGGTAGGTTGATTCCCTTTCTACTCTCCAGCCTGTCTCTCTTTCTACCCTCCAGCCTGTCTCTCTTTCTACCCTCCAACCTGTCTCTCTTTCTACCCTCCAGCCTGTCTCTCTTTCTACCCTCCAGTCTGTCTCTCTTTCTACCCTCCAGCCTGTCTCTCTTTCTACCCTCCAGCCTGTCTCTCTTTCTACCCTCCAGCCTGTCTCTCTTTCTACCCTCCAGCCTGTCTCTCTTTCTACCCTCCAGCCTGTCTCTCTTTCTACCCTCCAGCCTGTCTCTCTTTCTACCCTCCAGCCTGTCTCTCTTTCTACCCTCCAGCCTGTCTCTCTTTTTACCCTCCAGCCTGTCTCTCTTTCTACCCTCCAGCCTGTCTCTCTTTCTACCCTCAAGCCTGTCTCTCTTTCTACCCTCCAACCTGTCTCTCTTTCTACCCTCCAGCCTGTCTCTCTTTCTACCCTCCAGCCTGTCTCTCTTTCTACCCTCCAGCCTGTCTCTCGTTCTACCCACCAGTCTATCTCTCTTTCTACCCTCCAGTCTGTCTTTCTTTCTACCCTCCAGTCTGTCTTTCTTTCTACCCTCCAGCCTGTCTCCCTTTCTACCCTCCAGCCTGTCTCTCTTTCTACCCTCCAGTCTATCTATCTTTCTACCCTCCAGTCTGTCTCTCTTTCTGCCCTCCAGCCTGTCTCTCTTTCTACCCTCCAGTCTATCTCTCTTTCTACCCTCCAGTCTGTCTCTCTTTCTACCCTCCAGCCTGTCTCTCTTTCTACCCTCCAGCCTGTCTCTCTTTTTACCCTCCAGCCTGTCTCTCTTTCTACCCTCCAGCCTGTCTCTCTTTCTACCCTCAAGCCTGTCTCTCTTTCTACTCTCCAACCTGTCTCTCTTTCTACCCTCCAGCCTGTCTCTCTTTCTACCCTCCAGCCTGTCTCTCTTTCTACCCTCCAGCCTGTCTCTCTTTCTACCCTCCAGTCTATCTCTCTTTCTACCCTCCAGTCTGTCTCTCTTTCTACCCTCCAGCCTGTCTCTCTTTCTACCCTCCAGCCTGTCTCTCTTTCTACCCTCCAGCCTGTCTCTCTTTCTACCCTCCAGCCTGTCTCTCTTTCTACCCTCCAGTCTATCTCTCTTTCTACCCTCCAGTCTGTCTCTCTTTCTACCCTCCAGCCTGTCTCTCTTTCTACCCTCCAGCCTGTCTCTCTTTCTACCCTGCAGTCTGTCTATCTTTCTACCCTCCAGTCTGTCTCTCTTTCTACCCTCCAGCCTGTCTCTCTTTCTACCCACCAGTCTATCTCTCTTTCTACCCTCCAGTCTGTCTCTCTTTCTACCCTCCAGCCTGTCTCTCTTTCTACCATCCAACCTGTCTCTCTTTCTACCCTCCAGCCTGTCTCTCTTTCTACCCTCCAGCCTGTCTCTCTTTCTACCCTCCAGCCTGTCTCTCTTTCTACCCTCCAGTCTATCTCTCTTTCTACCCTCCAGCCTGTCTCTCTTTCTACCCTCCAGTCTGTCTCTCTTTCTACCCTCCAGCCTGTCTCTCTTTCTACCCTCCAGCCTGTCTCGCTTTCTACCCTCCAGTCTATCTCTCTTTCTACCCTCCAGTCTGTCTCTCTTTCTACCCTCCAGCCTGTCTCTCTTTCTACCCTCCAGCCTGTCTCTCTTTCTACCCTGCAGTCTGTCTATCTTTCTACCCTCCAGTCTGTCTCTCTTTCTGCCCTCCAGCCTGTCTCTCTTTCTACCCTCCAGTCTATCTCTCTTTCTACCCTCCAGCCTGTCTCTCTTTCTACCCTCCAGCCTGTCTCTCTTTCTACCCTCCAGCCGGTCTCTCTTTCTACCCTCCAACCTGTCTCTCTTTCTACCCTCCAGTCTATCTCTCTTTCTACCCTCCAGCCTGTCTCTCTTTCTACCCTCCAGCCTGTCTCTCTTTCTACCCTCCAACCTGTCTCTCTTTCTACCCTCCAGCCTGTCTCTCTTTCTACCCTCCAGTCTATCTCTCTTTCTACCCTCCAGCCTGTCTCTCTTTCTACCCTCCAGCCTGTCTCTCTTTCTACCCTCCAGCCTGTCTCTCTTTCTACCCTCCAACCTGTCTCTCTTTCTACCCTCCAGTCTATCTCTCTTTCTACCCTCCAGCCTGTCTCTCTTTCTACCCTCCAGCCTGTCTCTCTTTCTACCCTCCAGTCTGTCTCTGTACCCTCCAGCCTGTCTCTCTTTCTCGTAAGTAGAGGACCGGAATCATATACATCGAATTCTGTGTTCCGTCTGACCGTTGTAAGATACACCTTGTAATGTTAGTCTCGTTTACACTAGATTTTTTGGGGGCTATGAAAGTTAACATTACTTTTGGTTTCTAAAGCTGTTTTAGTCACTAAGTTAGAATCTTGAAGCTCTTCACAACTCTAGGATTCTGGTTTAACAGTCTTCTAAGAGGTGTGTTAGTGTGTGTAGAAGCGCAACGATAATGTGAATGAGAGGACACTGTAGCCCTGCTCATCTTAACCACTCTGGCGACCTCCCTACACACATCAAAAACATCAACATAAACAGACATATGACATCACTGGACGTCACTTCAGCTTTCACTAACATTCCCACTGATGCATTCGCTTACACATGACATCAGCTTGTCTCTACCCGGAAATGACTTCATCATTCCGACATGGTAGCCAGTTTTTTGAAGGGCCTCGGTTCGGAAACGTGTTTACATTATTGTTCCTAATACAGTCATATGGCTTAAATATGTCGATGAAGTTTTGGTTATATATCGAAGATCAGGAACGTCGAAATTAACATAAAATTTGCTCATGAGGTATAAAATGGAGGTAAAAGGCCATTTCTTAATGTTCTGTGCAGGAAACCGAACGAAGATCTCCTTCGTGGCACTCTACAGAAAACCGACAGAGATGCCTTCATTTCTGCACAGACACACACCACGACACTCGCACCACGACACTCACACCACGACATTCACACCACGACACTCACACCACGACACTCACACCACGACACTCACACCACGACACTCACACCACGACACTCACACCATGGCACTCACACCACGACACTCACACCACGACACTCACACCACGACACTCACACCACGACACTCACACCACGACACTCACACCACGACACTCACACCACGACACTCACACCACGACACTCACACACCGACACTCACACCACGACACTCACACCACGACACTCACACCACGACACTCACACCACGACACTCACACCACGACACTCACACCACGACACTCACACCACGACACTCACACCACGACACTCACACCACGACACTCACACCACGACACTCACACCACGACACTCACACCGACACTAACACCACGACACGCACACCACGACACTCACACCACGACACTCACACCACGACACTCACACCACGACACTCACACCACGACACTCACACCACGACACTCACACCACGACACTCACACCACGACACTCACACCACGACACTCACACCACGACACTCACACCACGACACTCACACCACGACACTCACACCACGACACTCACACCACGACACTCACACCACCACTCACACCACGACACTCACACCACGACACTCACACCACGACACTCACACCACGACACTCACACCACGACACTCACACCACGACACTCACACCACGACACTCACACCACGACACTCACACCACGACACTCACACCACGACACTCACACCACGACACTCACACCACGACACTCACACCACGACACTCACACAACGACACTCACACAACGACACTCACACCACGACACACTCACACCACGACACTCACACCACGACACTCACACCACGACACTCACACCACGACACTCACACCATGACACTCACACCACGACACTCACACCACGACACTCACACCACGACACTCACACCACGACACTCACACCATGACACTCACACCACGACACTCACACCACGACATTCACACCACGACACTCACACCACGACACTCACACCACGACACTCACACCACGACACTCACACCAAGACACTCACACCACGACACTCACACCACGACACTCACACCACGACACTCACACCACGACACTCACACCACGACACTCACACCACGACACTCACACCACGACACTCACACCACGACACTCACACCACGACACTCACACCACGACACTCACACCATGGCACTCACACCACGACACTCACACCACGACACTCACACCACGACACTCACACCACGACACTCACACCACGACACTCACACCACGACACTCACACCATGGCACTCACACCACGACACTCACACCACGACACTCACACCACGACACTCACACCACGACACTCACACCATGGCACTCACACCATGGCACTCACACCACGACACTCACACCACGACACTCACACCACGACACTCACACCACGACACTCACACCACGACACTCACACCACGACACTCACACCACGACACTCACACCATGGCACTCACACCACGACACTCACACCACGACACTCACACCACGACACACACACCACGACACACACACCACGACACACACACCACGACACACACACCACGACACACACACCACGACACACACACCACGACACACACACCACGACACACACACCACGACACACACACCACGACACACACACCACGACACATACACCACGACACACACACCACGACACTCACACCACGACACTCACACCACGACACTCACACCACGACACTCACACCACGACACTCACACCACGACACTCACACCACGACACTCACACCACGACACTCACACCACGACACTCACACCACGACACTCACACCACGACACTCACACCACGACACTCACACCACGACACTCACACCACGACACTCACACGACGACACTCACACCACGACACTCACACCACGACACTCACACCACGACACTCACACCACGACACTCACACCACGACACTCACACCACGACACTCACACCACGACACTCACACCACGACACTCACACCACGACACTCACACCACGACACTCACACCACGACACTCACACCACGACACTCACACCACGACACTCACACCACGACACTTACACCACGACACTCACACCATGACACTCACACCACGACACTCACACCACGACACTCACACCACGACACTCACACCACGACACTTACACCACGACACTCACACCACGACACTCACACCACGACACTCACACATAAGAACATAAGAACATAAGAATGTAGGAACACTGCAGAAGGCCTACTGGCCCATACGAGGCAGGTCCTTATCAAAACGACATCTACCTAAAGCTACTCAAGAAACAACTCCCGCACCCCCCAACACCAATCAAACCCAGCCCCTCCCACTCATATATTTGTCCAGTCTCTTCTTAAAGCTACCCAAGGTCCTAGCCTCTATCACCCCACTGGGAAGACTGTTCCACGCATCTACAACTCTGTTAGAAAACCAGTACTTACCTATGTCCTTTCTAAATCTAAATTTATCCAACTTAAATCCATTATTCCTGGTTCTTACCTGGTTCGACACCCTCAGTACTTTATTAATGTCTCCCTTGTTTATGCCCGTCATCCACTTATACACTTCAATGATATCTCCCCTCATTCTACGCCTCTCCAGAGAGTGGAGATTTAAGGCTTTAAGTCTATCTTCATACGGGAGGTTCCTTACACAGTAAATCATTTTAGTCATTCTTCTCTGTATGTTCTCTAATGAGTCTATGTCCATCCTGTAGTAAGGGGACCAAAACTGAGCAGCATAATCTAAATGAGGCCTCACTAGTGATGTATAGAGCTGTAAAATAACTTTTGGACTTCTGTTACTTATACTTCTTGAGATAAATCCAAGTAATCTGTTGGCCTTGTTGCGCACACTGAGGCACTGCTGTCTTGGCTTTAGATTTCTGCTTACCATGACTCCCAAGTCTTTTTCACATTCTGTATGACCAAGCTCTACTTCACCTAGATTATAGCTTCGAGGGTTATTTTCATTACCAAGGGCAAGTACCTTACACTTATCCACATTAAACTTCATCTGCCATTTCTCAGACCAAGACATTAATTTGTTCAAATCGTCCTGGAGTTCATTGATATCCTCCTCAGAGTGAATTATACGGCCTATCTTTGTATCATCAGCAAACTTACTCATGTCACTAGTAATCCCTTCATCAAGGTCATTAATGTAAATTATGAACAAGAGAGGGCCTAAAACTGATCCTTGTGGAACGCCACTAGTGACTAATCCCCATTCAGATTTCACTCCATTAATGGTAACTCTCTGCTTTCTATTGGTAAGCCATGCCTCAATCCATGCTAGAACTTTACCTCCTATACCATGAGCTGCCACTTTTCTTAAGAGTCTCTTGTGAGGTACTCTGTCGAAGGCTTTACTAAAATCCAAATAAACAATATCATATTCCTTATCACTGTCAACTGCCTCAAATGTTCTATTGAAGAACGTCAGTAAGTTTGTCAGGCAGGAACGACCTCTCGTGAATCCATGCTGAGATTCATTTATCAAGTTATGCTCTTCAAGGTGACTTCTGATAATGTCAGCTATAATTGATTCTAATAACTTGCCCACTATAGATGTCAGGCTTATTGGACGGTAATTTGAAGGAGTGGACTTATCCCCTGATTTGAATATAGGAACCACATTAGCCATCTTCCACATCTCTGGCACAACACTGGTAAGGATGGACGCATTGAATACACTCGTTAATGGCTGACTAAGCTCCATCTTGCATTCCTTAAGTACCCTTGAAAACAACTCATCGGGTCCCGGGGACTTATTTTGTTTCAGTTTGTCTATCTGTTTAATAACCATGTCCCTCGTGACAGTAATATTAGTTAACTTAAATTCATCAGGAACTAAATAATTGTTAATTACTGGAATCTCATTTACATCTTCCTGTGTAAAAACTGACAAAAAATAGTCATTAAATAAGGAACACATTTCCAGTTCATTATCCGTCAGCTGTCCATTCCCAGATTTCAGAGGTCCTACTTTTTCCTTCACCTTCGTCCTATACACTTGAAAGAACCCCTTTGGATTAGTCTTTGATTCATTAGCAACTCTAATTTCATAGTCACGTTTAGCCTTTCTAATCGCCTTTTTTACTTCTCTTTTAAGCTGAACATATTGGTCAGTAAGGTTAACCTCTCCTCTTCTGATGCGCCTATAAATTCCCCTTTTCTCCCCTAATAGATGCTTTAGCCTCCTGTTAACCCATTTGGGATCGTTATTATTAGACCTAATTTCTCTCTGGGGAATGTATATACTCTGGGCACTGTGTACATTATTAAGAAAACAATCATAAAAGCAGATCCCTTCATATTCATAAGTATGATTATCGTCAATAAAATCATTAGCTAGATAACCCCAATCAAGATTAGACAGATGTTCCCTAAGTCCATTATAATCGGCAGAACGAAAATCGGGGATTTTTACTGTATTATCATTATTCTTGCATTCCCAATTAATGCTAAAGGTGATGGATTTGTGATCACTTGCGCCAAGCTCTTCAGTGATCTCCAGATTATTCACGAGTGTTTCCTTATTTGACAAGACTAGGTCTAGCAAATTATTACCCCTGGTAGGTTCAGTTACACTCTGTTTCAGAAAACAGTCCTGAACTGTTTCCATGAAGTCACTGGACTCTAGATTACCTGTCAAAGAATTCCAGTCAATTTGGCTAAAGTTAAAGTCCCCTACTATGACTACGTTACTGTGTCCAGAAGCCCTAACAATTTCGTCCCAAAGAAGTCTCCCTCTATCGTGATCCAAGCCTGGAGGTCGGTATATTACACCTAGAATTAGTTTTTCTTGACCCTCCACGAACTCTACCCAAACAGACTCTGTTACTGCTCCATCTATTTTTATACCTGTTTTTATGCAACAATTAATATTTTCTCGAACATACAATGCAACTCCTCCCCCCTTCCCATTACATCTATCCACATTGAATAACTTAAATCCCTGAATATTACACTCAGCAGTCATATCCCGACTCTTTAAATCATACCACGTTTCAGTTAATGCAATGATATCAAAGTTCCCAGCACATGCTACCAAACGTAGTTCATTAATTTTATTTCTTGCACTTCGACTGTTAGCATAAAATACCATCATATGTTTTTTCTTCTGCACATTTTTCCTATTCATCTTTGTTTTTACACAATTTCTGAAATTATCATTACCCAGAGTTACTCCATGACAGTTACTATTAAGATTCTTAATATCAGAGCATAAGTCAATATATCCATACTCATTATTAATCATTTCAAAACCCATACCTCTAACTAATCCTAGTTTAAAGTCCTAACAACCCCCTCAACTGAGTTAGCAAGAAAACCCACACCTGCTTGTCAATGAATGGTACTGCATTATCCTTACAGTGTTTATCCAGCCAACAATTAATACCAATTGCTCTGGACAACCATTCATTACCAACACCTCTTCTTGGCAAAATGCCACATATAACAGGGCGCCCCCCCTTCTTCCTAATCATGTCTATAGCTGTCCTGAACTTTCTAACTAAATCCTCACTTCTACGCTTGCCTACATCATTGCCTCCAGCACTGAGGCAAATAATAGGATTGATCCCATTACCGTTCATGATGTTGTCAAGCCGGCTAACAATGTCCTCCATCCCAGCCCCAGGAAAGCATACCCTTTGTCTCCTACTCCTGTCCTTCAAGCAGAATGCCCTATCCATGTATCTAACCTGGCTATCCCACTCACACCACAACACACCACGACACTCACACCACAACACACCACGACACTCACACCACGACACTCACACCACGACACTCACACCACAACACACCACGACACTCACACCACGACACTCACACCACGACACTTACACCACGACACTCACACCACGACACTCACACCACAACACACCACGACACTCACACCGCAACACACCACGACACTCACACCACAACACACCACGACACTCACACCACAACACCCACACCACGACACCACGACACTCACACCATGACACTCACACCACAACACACCACGACACTCACACCACAACACACCACGACACTCACACCACAACACACCACGACACTCACACCACAACACACCACGACACTCACACCACAACACACCACGACACTCACACCACGACACTCACACCACGACACCACGACACTCACACCATGACACTCACACCACGACACTCACACCACGACACTCACACCACGACACTCACACCACGACACCACGACACTCACACCACGACACTCACACCACGACACCACGACACTCACACCACGACACTCACACCACGACACCACGACACTCACACCACGACACTCACACCACAACACCATGACACTCACACCACGACACTCACACCACGACACTCACACCACAACACCACGACACTCACACCACGACACCACGACACTCACACCACGACACTCACACCACGACACTCACACCACGACACTCACACCACAACACCACGACACTCACACCACGACACCACGACACTCACACCACGACACTCACACCACAACACCACGACACTCACACCACGACACTCACACCACGACACCACGACATTCACACCACAACACCACGACACTCACACCACGACACCACGACACTCACACCACAACACCACGACACTCACACCACGACACCACGACACTCACACCACAACACCACGACACTCACACCACGACACCACGACACTCACACCACAACACCACGACACTCACACCACGACACCACGACACTCACACCACAACACCACGACACTCACACCACAACACCACGACACTCACACCACAACACATAAGAACATAAGAAAGGAGGAACACTGCAGCAGGCCTGTTGGCCCATACTAGGCAGGTCCTTTACAATTCATCCCACTAACAAACATTTGACCTACCCAATTTTCAATGCTACCCAAGAAATAAGCTCTGATGTGCAAGTCCCACCCAAATCCAACCCATCCCACTCATGTATTTATCCAACCTAAATCTGAAACTACCCAAAGTCCTAGCCTCAATAACCCAACTAGGTAGACTGTTCCACTCATCTACTACCCTATTTCCAAACCAATACTTTCCTATGTCCTTTCTAAATCTAAACTTATCTAATTTAAATCCATTACTGCGGGTTCTCTCTTGGAGAGATATCCTCAAGACCTTGTTAATATCCCCTTTATTAATACCTATCTTCCACTTATACACTTCGATCAGGTCTCCCCTCATTCTTCGTCTAACAAGTGAATGTAACTTAAGAGTCTTCAATCTTTCTTCACACCACGACACACCACAACACCACGACACTCACACCACAACACCACGACACTCACACCACAACACCACGACACTCACACCACAACACCACGACACTCACACCACAACACCACGACACTCACACCACAACACCACGACACTCACACCACGACACTCACACCACAACACCACGACACTCACACCACGACACCACGACACTCACACCACGACACTCACCTTCAATTCTCTCCTTATTTTAAACAAGTCTTCAAACATAGAATCTGAAAAGGGGGTATGAGAAGGAGAGTGGGAGGGGGCGTGGGAGGGGGCGTGGGAGGGGGCGCAAGAGAGGGGGAGCAGGAGTGTGGGAGAGGACTTTGGGGGGACGTGGGAGTGGGCGTGGGAGGGGGTCAGGAGGGGGCGTGGGATGGGAGCGTGGGAGGGGGCGTCGGAGATGGCTTTGGAAGGTGTGTGGGAGGGGGCGTGCAAGAGGGCGTGGGAGGGGGCGTGGGATGGGGGCGTGGGAGGGGGCGTGGGAGGGGGCGTGGGATGTGGCTTGGGAAGGGGCGTGGGAGGGGGCGTGGGAGGGGGACTTGGAGAGAGCGTGGGAGAGGATTTTGGGGGGACGTGGGAGGGGGCGTGGGAGGGGGCGTGGGAGGGGGCGTGGGAGAACATTAATCAACATTCAATATTTCTTACAACCCTCATAAATATTTTAAGTTGTAATTAGCTTAAAGGATTAAACCATCAGAGGCGCCAGTCAGGTGCAGTCTGAGTGGCACAACCTGGGGTGCCAGTCAGGTGCAGTCTGAGTGGCACAACCAGAGATGCCAGGCAGGTGCTGTCTGAGTGGCACAACCAGAGGTGCCAGGCAGGTGATGTCTGAGTGGCACAACCAGAGATGCCAGGCAGGTGCTGTCTGAGTGGCACAACCAGAGATGCCAGGCAGGTGCTGTCTGAGTGGCACAACCAGAGGTGCCAGGCAGGTGCTGTCTGAGTGGCACAACCAGAGATGCCAGGCAGGTGATGTCTGAGTGGCACAACCAGAGGTGCCAGGCAGGTGCTGTCTGAGTGGCACAACCAGAGGTGCCAGGCAGGTGCTGTCTGAGTGGCACAACCAGAGGTGCCAGGCAGGTGCTGTCTGAGTGGCACAACCAGAGGTGCCAGGCAGGTGCTGTCTGAGTGGCACAACCAGAGGTGCCAGGCAGGTGCTGTCTGAGTGGCACAACCAGAGGTGCCAGGCAGGTGCTGTCTGAGTGGCACAACCAGAGGTGCCAGGCAGGTGCTGTCTGAGTGGCACAACCAGAGGTGCCAGGCAGGTGCTGTCTGAGTGGCACAACCAGAGATGCCAGGCAGGTGATGTCTGAGTGGCACAACCAGAGGTGCCAGGCAGGTGCTGTCTGAGTGGCACAACCAGAGATGCCAGGCAGGTGCTGTCTGAGTGGCACAACCAGAGATGCCAGGCAGGTGTTGTCTGAGTGGCACAACCAGAGGTGCCAGGCAGGTGCTGTCTGAGTGGCACAACCAGAGATGCCAGGCAGGTGCTGTCTGAGTGGCACAACCAGAGGTGCCAGGCAGGTGCTGTCTGAGTGGCACAACCAGAGATGCCAGGCAGGTGCTGTCTGAGTGGCACAACCAGAGGTGCCAGGCAGGTGCTGTCTGAGTGGCACAACCAGAGATGCCAGGCAGGTGCTGTCTGAGTGGCACAACCAGAGATGCCAGGCAGGTGATGTCTGAGTGGCACAACCAGAGATGCCAGGCAGGTGATGTCTGAGTGGCACAACCAGAGATGCCAGGCAGGTGATGTCTGAGTGGCACAACCAGAGATGCCAGGCAGGTGATGTCTGAGTGGCACAACCAGAGATGCCAGGCAGGTGATGTCTGAGTGGCACAACCAGAGATGCCAGGCAGGTGCTGTCTGAGTGGCACAACCAGGGGTGCCAGGCAGGTGATGTCTGAGTGGCACAACCAGAGATGCCAGGCAGGTGCTGTCTGAGTGGCACAACCAGAGATGCCAGGCAGGTGCTGTCTGAGTGGCACAACCAGAGATGCCAGGCAGGTGCTGTCTGAGTGGCACAACCAGAGATGCCAGGCAGGTGCTGTCTGAGTGGCACAACCAGAGGTGCCAGGCAGGTGCTGTCTGAGTGGCACAACCAGAGATGCCAGGCAGGTGCTGTCTGAGTGGCACAACCAGAAGTGCCAGGCAGGTGCTGTCTGAGTGGCACAACCAGAGATGCCAGGCAGGTGATGTCTGAGTGGCACAACCAGAAGTGCCAGGCAGGTGCTGTCTGAGTGGCACAACCAGAGATGCCAGGCAGGTGATGTCTGAGTGGCACAACCAGAGGTGCCAGGCAGGTGCTGTCTGAGTGGCACAACCAGAGATGCCAGGCAAGTGATGTCTGAGTGGCACAACCAGAGATGCCAGGCAGGTGATGTCTGAGTGGCACAACCAGAGGTGCCAGGCAGGTGCTGTCTGAGTGGCACAACCAGAGGTGCCAGGCAGGTGCTGTCTGAGTGGCACAACCAGAGATGCCAGGCAGGTGCTGTCTGAGTGGCACAACCAGAGATGCCAGGCAGGTGCTGTCTGAGTGGCACAACCAGAGATGCCAGGCAGGTGCTGTCTGAGTGGCACAACCAGAGATGCCAGGCAGGTGCTGTCTGAGTGGCACAACCAGAGATGCCAGGCAGGTGATGTCTGAGTGGCACAACCAGAGATGCCAGGCAGGTGATGTCTGAGTGGCACAACCAGAGGTGCCAGGCAGGTGCTGTCTGAGTGGCACAACCAGAGATGCCAGGCAGGTGAGTGTCCAGGCAGGTGATGTCTGAGTGGCACAACCAGAGTTGCCAGGCAGGTGCTGTCTGAGTGGCACAACCAGAGGTGCCAGGCAGGTGCTGTCTGAGTGCACAACCAGAGGTGCCAGGCAGGTGATGTCTGAGTGGCACAACCAGAGGTGCCAGGCAGGTGCTGTGATGTCTGAGTGGCACAACCAGAGGTGCCAGGCAGGTGCTGTCTGAGTGGCACAACCAGAGGTGCCAGGCAGGTGCTGTCTGAGTGGCACAACCAGAGATGCCAGGCAGGTGATGTCTGAGTGGCACAACCAGAGATGCCAGGCAGGTGCTGTCTGAGTGGCACAACCAGAGGTGCCAGGCAGGTGCTGTCTGAGTGGCACAACCAGAGATGCCAGGCAGGTGATGTCTGAGTGGCACAACCAGAGATGCCAGGCAGGTGCTGTCTGAGTGGCACAACCAGAGGTGCCAGGCAGGTGCTGTCTGAGTGGCACAACCAGAGATGCCAGGCAGGTGATGTCTGAGTGGCACAACCAGAGATGCCAGGCAGGTGATGTCTGAGTGGCACAACCAGAGGTGCCAGGCAGGTGCTGTCTGAGTGGCACAACCAGAGATGCCAGGCAGGTGATGTCTGAGTGGCACAACCAGAGATGCCAGGCAGGTGATGTCTGAGTGGCACAACCAGAGATGCCAGGCAGGTGCTGTCTGAGTGGCACAACCAGAGATGCCAGGCAGGTGCTGTCTGAGTGGCACAAACAGAGATGCCAGGCAGGTGCTGTCTGAGTGGCACAACCAGAAGTGCCAGGCAGGTGCTGTCTGAGTGGCACAACCAGAGATGCCAGGCAGGTGTTGTCTGAGTGGCACAACCAGAGATGCCAGGCAGGTGCTGTCTGTGTGGCACAAACAGAGATGCCAGGCAGGTGCTGTCTGAGTGGCACAACCAGAAGTGCCAGGCAGGTGCTGTCTGAGTGGCACAACCAGAGATCCCAGGTAGGTGCTGTCTGAGTGGCACAATCAGAGATGCCAGGCAGGTGCTGTCTGAGTGGCACAACCAGAGGTGCCAGGCAGGTGCTGTCTGAGTGGCACAACCAGAGATGCCAGGCAGGTGCTGTCTGAGTGGCACAACCAGAGATGCCAGGCAGGTGCTGTCTGAGTGGCACAACCAGAGATGCCAGGCAGGTGCTGTCTGAGTGGCACAACCAGAGATGCCAGGCAGGTGCTGTCTGAGTGGCACAACCAGAAGTGCCAGGCAGGTGCTGTCTGAGTGGCACAACCAGAAGTGCCAAGCAGGTGCTGTCTGAGTGGCACAACCAGAGATGCCAGGCAGGTGCTGTCTGAGTGGGACAACCAGAGATGCCATGCAGGTGCTGTCTGAGTGGCACGACCAGAGATGCCAGGCAGGTGCTGTCTGAGTGGCACAACCAGAGGTGCCAGGCAGGTGCTATCTGAGTGGCCCAACCAGTGGTGCCAGGCAGGTGCTGTCTGAGTGGCCCAACCAGGGGTGCCAGGCAGGTGCTGTCTGAGTGGCCCAACCAGAGGTGCCAGGCAGGTGCTGTCTGAGTGGCCCAACCAGAGGTACCAGGCAGGTGCTGTCTGAGTGGCACAACCAGAGGTGCCAGGCAAGTGCTGTATGAGTGGCACAACCAGAGACGCCAGGCAGGTGCTGTCTGAGTGGCACAACCAGAGGCGCCAGGCAGGTGTTATCTGAGTGGCACAACCAGAGGCGCCAGGCAGGTGCTATCTGAGTGGCCCAGCCAGAGGTGCCAGGCAGGTGCTATCTGAGTGGCACAACCAGAGGTGCCAGGCAAGTGCTGTATGAGTGGCACAACCAGAGGTGCCAGGCAAGTGCTGTATGAGTGGCACAACCAGAGACGCCAGGCAGGTGCTGTCTGAGTGGCACAACCAGAGGCGCCAGGCAGGTGCTATCTGAGTGGCACAACCAGAGGCGCCAGGCAGGTGCTATCTGAGTGGCCCAGCCAGAGGTGCCAGGCAGGTGCTATCTGAGTGGCACAACCAGAGGCGCCAGGCAGGTGTTATCTGAGTGGCACAACCAGAGGCGCCAGGCAGGTGCTATCTGAGTGGCCACGTTGTGGAGAGGTGGTAGTACTGTCCTATAAAGAGAGTGGTGGAGGACACGTGGAGTGACGGGAGTACACGAGTACTAATGTCCTCCACACGCACACTGGCCTCCTACAAGAGCACTCACACGTCCTTCACTCTCAGAGTCCACACAACTCCAACACAACTATGGCCTAAAGATGTTTAAAACAAAAATACTTCAATATAATATATAATAGCCTAGAATATATATATATATATATATATATATATATATATATATATATATATATATATATATATATATATATATATATATATATATATATATATATATATATATATATATATATATATATATATATATATATATATATATATATATATATATATATATATATACACTGCTGCTGCTAGCAATGAACAAGCAGATAGAGATGACGGAGACAGTAAAACAGTAGAAATATATACCCACAAAGGTAAAGATGAATGGGAAATGCCGTGAAGATGCAAAATTGCGGACCATTCACTGACAGCAACAGGAAACACTACATAAAAGAGAAACAATGTGAGGAAATATATATTCAGAGAGAGAGAGAGAGAGAGAGAGAGAGAGAGAGAGAGAGAGAGAGAGAGAGAGAGAGAGAGAGAGAGAGAGATAAAACAGGGAAGCTCGGGAACATCCGCCTGTAAACAAAAACCGCAACTGCCACAGAAAAAAAAATACATAGATCAAAGCTGTTAACTAGGTGAATACCGTGCCAGGAAAATCAGCGAATATGGAACACAACATTGATACTCTCACGCCACAATGTGTTCCTGTATGTTCCAACAAGGTCGGTGTTATTTTGATAAACTATTTTCACCCTAAACATCTCCAGATTGTCGCTATAGACCAGACGACGTTACGAAATACTAAGCTGACGAAAATTACACGTGAAACGAACGCAAAGTTACAAAATTACGAAATTAGTAAATGAAAGTAAACAAAGCTTATTTTGTAGGCAGAGTGAATTAGAGATTTTAAGGACAAAAATAATAAACAATACGGAAACAGAAGGTACAGAGATACAATACAGTGGTAAACAACAAACCAGTTTTTCTTCATACATGAACGTCAAACCTGAAACATTTGGGATGATGCTCTGAGTATCTTGCTACAACAGTCACTTCAAGAACGAGATACCTTGGCTAGGAACTTCTATTTTATATTTAAATTAATTACAGTTTTGGTCGCTGAAGGAAGCTTCCTGTGTGACTCATTCTGTCACGACTCACGAAATCGCAGTAACACGATTGTAAACAAATCACACAAATGACGGGACTCGAACCCACGGCAAGCCCGTTTTATAACTCACTTGTCATGGATTTCAAGCTCTGGAGAGCGAAATGTTGCACTTGTGTCCTTTTACCTAACCTTCTAAATGTTAAATGGAAGATGATAAACAATAGAATGATAGAAGAAAGCAAATATACATCCTACGAGAAACAATAATAGGCTTAAGTTGATCGTTACGAGCAGTGAGGAACCAATTAAGGACACCAGAAGTTTTAATACAATATATTCCAGTCACGATATACTCCGATCAAAGACCATAATGAGGTAAATGTCATGAAAAGCCAGAAAAATAATTGGGTTGATAAATAGAACTCTCAAAACAAGAGAAATAAAGAAAGTGATGATGTTTTTCAGATCACTTTTGTGGTTTTGTTCAAAATATTGTTCAGTACAGGCGGTTCTGTTCAGAACTGGGGAAATAACAGGCGGTTCTGTTCAGAACTGGGGAAATAACAGGCGGTTCTGTTCAGAACTGGGGAAATAACAGGCGGTTCTGTTCAGAACTGGGGAAATAACAGGCGGTTCTGTTCAGAACTGGGGAAATAACAGGCGGTTCTGTTCAGAACTGGGGAAATAACAGGCGGCTCTGTTCAGAACTGGGGAAATAACAGGCGGCTCTGTTCAGAACTGGGGAAATAACAGGCGGCTCTGTTCAGAACTGGGGAAATAACAGGCGGCTCTGTTCAGAACTGGGGAAATAACAGGCGGCTCTGTTCAGAACTGGGGAAATAACAGGCGGTTCTGTTCAGAACTGGGGAAATAACAGGCGGCTCTGTTCAGAACTGGGGAAATAACAGGCGGTTCTGTTCAGAACTGGGGAAATAACAGGCGGTTCTGTTCAGAACTGGGGAAATAACAGGCGGTTCTGTTCAGAACTGGGGAAATAACAGGCGGTTCCTTTCAGAACTGGAGAAATAACAGGCGGCTCTGTTCAGAACTGGGGAAATAACAGGCGGCTCTGTTCAGAACCGGGGAAATAACAGGCGGTTCTGTTCAGAACTGGGGAAATAACAGGCGGCTCTGTTCAGAACTGGGGAAATAACAGGCGGCTCTGTTCAGAACTGGGGAAATAACAGGCGGCTCTGTTCAGAACTGGGGAAATAACAGGCGGCTCTGTTCAGAACTGGGGAAATAACAGGCGGCTCTGTTCAGAACCGGGGAAATAACAGGCGGCTCGGTTCAGAACTGGGGAAATAACAGGCGGTTCTGTTCAGAACTGGGGAAATAACAGGCGGCTCTGTTCAGAACCGGGGAAATAACAGGCGGCTCGGTTCAGAACTGGGGAAATAACAGGCGGCTTTGTTCAGAACCGGGGAAATAACAGGCGGTTCTGTTCAGAACTGGGGAAATAACAGGCGGTTCTGTTCAGAACTGGGGAAATAACAGGCGGTTCTGTGCAGAACTGGGGAAATAACAGGCGGTTCTGTTCAGAACTGGGGAAATAACAGGCGGCTCTGTTCAGAACCGGGGAAATAACAGGCGGTTCTGTTCAGAACTGGGGAAATAACAGGCGGCTCTGTTCAGAACCGGGGAAATAACAGGCGGCTCTGTTCAGAACTGGGGAAATAACAGGCGGCTCTGTTCAGAACTGGGGAAATAACAGGCGGCTCTGTTCAGAACTGGGGAAATAACAGGCGGCTCTGTTCAGAACCGGGGAAATAACAGGCGGCTCGGTTCAGAACTGGGGAAATAACAGGCGGCTCTGTTCAGAACTGGGGAAATAACAGGCGGTTCTGTTCAGAACTGGGGAAATAACAGGCGGTTCTGTTCAGAACTGGGGAAATAACAGGCGGTTCTGTTCAGAACTGGGGAAATAACAGGCGGTTCCTTTCAGAACTGGAGAAATAACAGGCGGCTCTGTTCAGAACTGGGGAAATAACAGGCGGCTCTGTTCAGAACCGGGGAAATAACAGGCGGTTCTGTTCAGAACTGGGGAAATAACAGGCGGCTCTGTTCAGAACTGGGGAAATAACAGGCGGCTCTGTTCAGAACTGGGGAAATAACAGGCGGCTCTGTTCAGAACTGGAGAAATAACAGGCGGCTCTGTTCAGAACTGGGGAAATAACAGGCGGCTCTGTTCAGAACCGGGGAAATAACAGGCGGCTCGGTTCAGAACTGGGAAAATAACAGGCGGCTCTGTTCAGAACTGGGGAAATAACAGGCGCCTCTGTTCAGAACTGGGGTAATAACAGGCGGCACTGTTCAGAACTGGGGAAATAACAGGCGGTTCTGTTCAGAACTGGGGAAATAACAGGCGGCTCTGTTCAGAACTGGAGAAATAACAGGCGGCTCTGTTCAGAACTGGAGAAATAACAGGCGTAATAAAGTTGGTAGAATTACCGACAATATGTAAAGTAAAAGGACACAAGTGCAACTAATGTGACATTTATTGTGGCAACGTTTCGCTCTCCAGGAGCTTTATCAAGCCATTACAAACAATACATGGACACAGAGGGTATATAAAGGCTCAGAGTGAGGTGAATACTAGTGAGGTACCATTTCGATGTTCACTAGTGGTAGTAGTAGTAGTAGTAGTAGTAGTAGTAGTGGTAGTGACAAAAGTAATACAATATGGTAGAGCAATTAATTCGTACATGAGTAAAAGGATATAAAAGCTATTACTTGGGTAACATAAAAATAGGTTGGACAAATATAAACTGGAATGAGGCAGCTTGTTTCAGTGTTCACTCTCTGTGCTTTGTGTAGTATAACAGGAGAGACTATGTGATGGCAGGGTTTACTGTTTTCAGGAGGATTCTTGCTAAGACTTCGGAGATGGTGAAGCTGCCGTTGTTTTGTTTAATTGTATTCGAAACAGCGATCAGTGCTGATTCAAGGCACTTGCGTCTGCGGAAATTAGTTTCTTTGATCACTAATTGGGCGTCTCTGAATTTCATGAGATGATTGGTGGAATTTCGGTGTTGTACACAGGCGTTGTTTAAGTTGTCGTTCCTACATGCGTAAATGTGTTCATTGAGGCGGGTGTCGAGGTTTCTTGCTGTTTCACCTACGTAGATCTTGTCACAGCCTCCACAGGGTATAGTGTAAACTCCTGCATTGACTGGTTCGTGGTGCTTGGGTTTTGTCCTGGTTAGATCCTTTATTGAAGTGGTAGAAGCGATGGCGACTCTGGTGTTAGCTTGTGAAAGTACTTTTGAGACGTTTAGTGCAACCTGGCTGTTGGGAAGAATTATAACTTTGTTGGGAGCGGTGTTGATGCGTGGAGAATTGATGATCTGAAGAGCTCTTTTCTTGCAGTCTTTGATGAAAAAAGAAGGAAATTGTAACTCAGTGAATGTTTGGTGAATGTAAGTACATTCCTCGTCAAGAAACTCAGGACTACAAATTCGGTATGCTCTTAGGAAAAACCCGATGATGATGCCTCTTTTGGTCTTGGTATCTTGACTGGAATAGAAGTGTGTGAGATCATTTTTATTGGTGGGTTTCCGATAAACTTGAAATCTTAGGTTGTTGTCTACTTTGTGAATGAGGACGTCGAGGAAAGGTAGCTTGTCATTGGACTCTTCTTCTAGTGTAAACTGAATCGCTGGTTCAACTGCGTTGAGCCTTGCCTGAAGATCCCGTACATCAAAACGTTTTGGAGTTATTACGAGGACATCGTCCACGTAACGTAACCAAGTGACGCTTGAAGGGATGATGTTGGCGAAGTGTTCGGACTCTAGGTGTTCCATGTATAAGTTGGCTAGGACGGCACTTATTGGGGACCCCATTCCCATGCCGTAGGTTTGTTTGTAGAGCTTGTTATTGAAAGAAAAACAGTTGAAATTAACACAGAGTTCAATCAAGTCAACAAAATCTCCGGGAGGTAAAGGAAGATTAAGGTCCTGGTTGACTTTACGTCGTAGAACCTCGATGGCTTTTTTGGTAGGTACTTTTGTGAAGAGGGAAGTCACATCCAAACTGCTTAGTTTCTTGTTACGGATGGAGAGGTTACGGATGCGGTTGAGAAGGTCGCCTGAGTGTTTAAGATGAGCGGGGCTGATGGCAAGGCAGGAACGCAGTTGAACCGGCGATCCAGTTTACATGTTTGGTGTAACAGGTGAAACTCGACACCCGCCTCAATGAACACATTTACGCATGTAGGAACTGCCTGTGTACAACACCGAAATTCCACCAATCATCTCATGAAATTCAGAGACGCCCAATTAGTGATCAAAGAAACTAATTTCCGCAGACGCAAGTGCCTTGAATCAGCACTGATCGCTGTTTCGAATACAATTAAACAAAACAACGGCAGCTTCACCATCTCCGAAGTCTTAGCAAGAATCCTCCTGAAAACAGTAAACCCTGCCATCACATAGTCTCTCCTGTTATACTACACAAAGCACAGAGAGTGAACACTGAAACAAGCTGCCTCATTCCAGTTTATATTTGTCCAACCTATTTTTATGTTACCCAAGTAATAGCTTTTATATCCTTTTACTCATGTACGAATTAATTGCTCTACCATATTGTATTACTTTTGTCACTACCACTACTACTACTACTACTACTACCACCACTAGTGAACATCGAAATGGTACCTCACTAGTATTCACCTCACTCTGAGCCTTTATATACCCTCTGTGTCCATGTATTGTTTGTAATGGCTTGATAAAGCTCCTGGAGAGCGAAACGTTGCCACAATAAATGTCACATTAGTTGCACTTGCGTCCTTTTACTTTACAAATAACAGGCGGTTCTGTTCAGAACTGGAGAAATAACAGGCGGCTCTGTTCAGAACTGGAGAAATAACAGGCGGCTCTGTTCAGAACTGGGGAAATAACAGGCGGCTCTGTTCAGAACTGGAGAAATAACAGGCGGCTCTGTTCAGAACTGGGGAAATAACAGGCGGCTCTGTTCAGAACTGGGGAAATAACAGGCGGCTCTGTTCAGAACTGGAGAAAAAACAGGCGGCTCTGTTCAGAACTGGGGAAATAACAAGCGGCTCTGTTCAGAACTGGGAAAATAACAGGCGGCTCTGTTCAGAACTGGGGAAATAACAGGCGGCTCTGTTCAGAACTGGGGAAATAACAGGCGGCTCTGTTCAGAACTGGGGAAATAACAGGCGGCTCTGTTCAGAACTGGGGAAATAACAGGCGGCTCTGTTCAGAACTGGGAAAATAACAGGCGGCTCTGTTCAGAACTGGAGAAATAACAGGCAGCTCTGTTCAGAACTGGGGAAATAACAGGCGGCTCTGTTCAGAACTGGGGAAATAACAGGCGGCTCTGTTCAGAACTGGGGAAATAACAGGCGGCTCTGTTGAGAACTGGGGAAATAACAGGCGGCTCTGTTGAGAACTGGGGAAATAACAGGCGGCTCTGTTGAGAACTGGGGAAATAACAGGCGACTCTGTTCAGAACTGGGGAAATAACAGGCGGCTCTGTTCAGAACTGGGGAAATAACAGGCGGCTCTGTTCAGAACTGGGGAAATAACAGGCGGCTCTGTTCAGAACTGGGGAAATAACAGGCGGCTCTGTTCAGAACTGGGGAAATAACAGGCGGCTCTGTTGAGAACTGGGGAAATAACAGGCGGCTCTGTTCAGAACTGGGGAAATAACAGGCGGCTCTGTTCAGAACTGGGGAAATAACAGGCGGCTCTGCTCAGAACTGGGGAAATAACAGGCGGCTCTGTTCAGAACTGGGGAAATAACAGGCGGCTCTGTTCAGAACTGGGGAAATAACAGGCGGCTCTGTTCAGAACTGGGGAAATAACAGGCGGCTTTGTTCAGAACTGGGGAAATAACAGGCGGCTCTGTTCAGAACTGGGGAAATAACAGGCGGCTCTGTTCAGAACTGGGGAAATAACAGGCGGCTCTGTTCAGAACTGGGGAAATAACAGGCGGCTCTGTTCAGAACTGGGGAAATAACAGGCGGCTCTGTTCAGAACTGGGGAAATAACAGGCGGCTCTCTTCAGAACTGGGGAAATAACAGACGGCTCTGTTCAGAACTGGGGAAATAACAGGCGGCTCTGTTGAGAACTGGGGAAATAACAGGCGGCTCTGTTCAGAACTGGGGAAATAACAGGCGGCTCTGTTCAAAACTGGGGAAATAACAGGCGGCTCTGTTCAGAACTGGGGAAATAACAGGCGGCTCTGTTCAGAACTGGGGAAATAACAGGCGGCTCTGTTGAGAACTGGGGAAATAACAGGCGGCTCTGTTCAGAACTGGGGAAATAACAGGCGGCTCTGTTCAGAACTGGGGAAATAACAGGCGGCTCTGTTCAGAACTGGGGAAATAACAGGCGGCTCTGTTCAGAACTGGCGAAATAACAGGCGGCTCTGTTCAGAACTGGGGAAATAACAGGCGGCTCTGTTCAGAACTGGGGAAATAACAGGCGGCTCTGCTCAGAACTGGGGAAATAACAGGCGGCTCTGTTCAGAACTGGGGAAATAACAGGCGGCTCTGTTCAGAACTGGGGAAATAACAGGCGGCTCTGTTCAGAACTGGGGAAATAACAGGCGGCTTTGTTCAGAACTGGGGAAATAACAGGCGGCTCTGTTCAGAACTGGGGAAATAACAGGCGGCTCTGTTCAGAACTGGGGAAATAACAGGCGGCTCTGTTCAGAACTGGGGAAATAACAGGCGGCTCTGTTCAGAACTGGGGAAATAACAGGCGGCTCTGTTCAGAACTGGGGAAATAACAGGCGGCTCTGTTCAGAACTGGGGAAATAACAGACGGCTCTGTTCAGAACTGGGGAAATAACAGGCGGCTCTGTTCAGAACTGGGGAAATAACAGGCGGCTCTGTTCAGAACTGGGGAAATAACAGGCGGCTCTGTTGAGAACTGGGGAAATAACAGGCGGCTCTGTTCAGAACTGGGGAAATAACAGGCGGCTCTGTTCAGAACTGGGGAAATAACAGGCGGCTCTGTTCAGAACTGGGGAAATAACAGGCGGCTCTGTTCAGAACTGGCGAAATAACAGGCGGCTCTGTTCAGAACTGGGGAAATAACAGGCGGCTCTGTTCAGAACTGGGGAAATAACAGGCGGCTCTGTTCAGAATTGGGGAAATAGCAGGCGGCTCTGTTCAGAACTGGGGAAATAACAGGCGGCTCTGCTCAGAACTGGGGAAATAACAGGCGGCTCTGTTCAGAACTGGGGAAATAACAGGCGGCTCTGTTCAGAACTGGGGAAATACCAGGCGGCTCTGCTCAGAACTGGGGAAATAACAGGCGCCTCTGTTCAGAACTGGGGAAATAACAGGCGGCTCTGTTCAGAACTGGGGAAATAACAGGCGGCTCTGTTGAGAACTGGGGAAATAACAGGCGGCTCTGTTCAGAACTGGGGAAATAACAGGCGGCTCTGTTCAGAACTGGGGAAATAACAGGCGGCTCTGTTCAGAACTGGGGAAATAACAGGCGGCTCTGTTCAGAACTGGGGAAATAACAGGCGGCTCTGTTCAGAACTGGGGAAATAACAGGCGGCTCTGTTCAGAACTGGGGAAATAACAGGCGGCTCTGTTCAGAACTGGGGAAATAACAGGCGGCTCTGTTCAAAACTGGGGAAATAACAGGCGGCTCTGCTCAGAACTGGGGAAATAACAGGCGGCTCTGTTCAGAACTGGGGAAATAACAGGCGGCTCTGTTCAGAACTGGGGAAATACCAGGCGGCTCTGCTCAGAACTGGGGAAATAACAGGCGCCTCTGTTCAGAACTGGGGAAATAACAGGCGGCTCTGTTCAGAACTGGGGAAATAACAGGCGGCTCTGTTCAGAACTGGGGAAATAACAGGCGGCTCTGCTCAGAACTGGGGAAATAACAGGCGGCTCTGCTCAGAACTGGGGAAATAACAGGCGGCTCTGCTCAGAACTGGGGAAATAACAGGCGGCTCTGCTCAGAACTGGGGAAATAACAGGCGGCTCTGCTCAGAACTGGAGAAATAACAGGCGGCTCTGTTCAGAACTAGAGAAATAACAGGCGGCTCTGTTGAGAACTGGGGAAATAACAGGCGGCTCTGTTGAGAACTGGGGAAATAACAGGCGGCTCTGTTCAGAACTGGGGAAATAACAGGCGGCTCTGCTCAGAACTGGGGAAATAACAGGCGGCTCTGCTCAGAACTGGGGAAATAACAGGCGGCTCTGCTCATAACTGGGGAAATAACAGGCGGCTCTGCTCAGAACTGGGGAAATAACAGGCGGCTCTGCTCAGAACTGGAGAAATAACAGGCGGCTCTGTTCAGAACTAGAGAAATAACAGGCGGCTCTGTTCAGAACTGGAGAAATAACAGGCGGCTCTGTTGAGAACTGGGGAAATAACAGGCGGCTCTGTTGAGAACTGGGGAAATAACAGGCGGCTCTGTTCAGAACTGGGGAAATAACAGGCGGCTCTGTTCAGAACTGGGGAAATAACAGGCGGCTCTGCTCAGAACTGGGGAAATAACAGGCGGCTCTGTTCAGAACTGGGGAAATAACAGGCGGCTCTTTTCAGAACTGGGGAAATAACAGGCGGCTCTGTTCAGAACTGGGGAAATAACAGGCGGCTTTGTTCAGAACTGGGGAAATAACAGGCGGCTCTGTTCAGAACTGGGGAAATAACAGGCGGCTCTGTTCAGAACTGGGGAAATAACAGGCGGCTCTGTTCAGAACTGGGGAAATAACAGGCGGCTCTGTTCAGAACTGGGGAAATAACAGGCGGCTCTGTTCAGAACTGGGGAAATAACAGGCGGCTCTCTTCAGAACTGGGGAAATAACAGACGGCTCTGTTCAGAACTGGGGAAATAACAGGCGGCTCTGTTGAGAACTGGGGAAATAACAGGCGGCTCTGTTCAGAACTGGGGAAATAACAGGCGGCTCTGTTCAAAACTGGGGAAATAACAGGCGGCTCTGTTCAGAACTGGGGAAATAACAGGCGGCTCTGTTCAGAACTGGGGAAATAACAGGCGGCTCTGTTGAGAACTGGGGAAATAACAGGCGGCTCTGTTCAGAACTGGGGAAATAACAGGCGGCTCTGTTCAGAACTGGGGAAATAACAGGCGGCTCTGTTCAGAACTGGGGAAATAACAGGCGGCTCTGTTCAGAACTGGCGAAATAACAGGCGGCTCTGTTCAGAACTGGGGAAATAACAGGCGGCTCTGTTCAGAACTGGGGAAATAACAGGCGGCTCTGCTCAGAACTGGGGAAATAACAGGCGGCTCTGTTCAGAACTGGGGAAATAACAGGCGGCTCTGTTCAGAACTGGGGAAATAACAGGCGGCTCTGTTCAGAACTGGGGAAATAACAGGCGGCTTTGTTCAGAACTGGGGAAATAACAGGCGGCTCTGTTCAGAACTGGGGAAATAACAGGCGGCTATGTTCAGAACTAGAGAAATAACAGGCGGCTCTGTTGAGAACTGGGGAAATAACAGGCGGCTCTGTTGAGAACTGGGGAAATAACAGGCGGCTCTGTTCAGAACTGGGGAAATAACAGGCGGCTCTGCTCAGAACTGGGGAAATAACAGGCGGCTCTGCTCAGAACTGGGGAAATAACAGGCGGCTCTGCTCATAACTGGGGAAATAACAGGCGGCTCTGCTCAGAACTGGGGAAATAACAGGCGGCTCTGCTCAGAACTGGAGAAATAACAGGCGGCTCTGTTCAGAACTAGAGAAATAACAGGCGGCTCTGTTCAGAACTGGAGAAATAACAGGCGGCTCTGTTGAGAACTGGGGAAATAACAGGCGGCTCTGTTGAGAACTGGGGAAATAACAGGCGGCTCTGTTCAGAACTGGGGAAATAACAGGCGGCTCTGTTCAGAACTGGGGAAATAACAGGCGGCTCTGTTCAGAACTGGGGAAATAACAGGCGGCTCTGCTCAGAACTGGGGAAATAACAGGCGGCTCTGTTCAGAACTGGGGAAATAACAGAGCTTTTGCTGGTCACATTGAGCCAAAGAAGTATTTTTAATATTGGGAACGTCCTGAAGACCTGGAAATTTATTCTTTGGAGAGAGAGAGAGAGAGAGAGAGAGAGATAGAGACAGAGACAGACAGACAGAGACAGAGACAAAGAGACAGAGACAGAGACAAAGAGACAGAGACAGAGACAGAGAGAGATGTGGGAGGAAGTGTAAAATACACCCAGTGCAAGGGAAAATAAAGTTAGACTGAATCATCATCAGTCGCACGAAGACTATTCAGACAATATTGGCAGAACAAGTGTCGTTGTGGCAGAACAAGTGTAGTTGAGACAGAACAAGTGTAGTTGTGGCAGAACAAGTGTCGTTGTGGCAGAACAAGTGTAGTTGTGGCAGAACAAGTGTCGTTGTGGCAGAACAAGTGTAGTTGTGGCAGAACAAGTGTCGTTGTGGAAGAACAAGTGTAGTTGTGGCAGAA
Source organism: Cherax quadricarinatus (assembly GCF_038502225.1). NCBI lineage: Eukaryota > Metazoa > Arthropoda > Malacostraca > Decapoda > Parastacidae > Cherax > Cherax quadricarinatus. The sequence continues at coordinate 10,656 of NW_027197215.1, read as the reverse complement.
CAAGTGTAGTTGTGGCAGAACAAGTGTAGTTGTATCAGAACAAGTGTAGTTGTGGCAGAACAAGTGTAGTTGTGGCAGAACAAGTGTAGTTGTGGCAGAACAAGTGTCGTTGTGGCAGAACAAGTGTAGTTGTGGTAGAACAAGTGTCGTTGTGGCAGAACAAGTGTAGTTGTGGCAGAACAAGTGTAGTTGTGGCAGAACAAGTGTAGTTGTGGCAGAACAAGTGTAGTTGTGGCAGAACAAGTGTAGTTGTGGTAGAACAAGTGTAGTTGTGGCAGAACAAGTGTAGTTGTGGCAGAACAAGTGTAGTTGTGGCAGAACAAGTGTAGTTGTGGTAGAACAAGTGTAGTTGTGGCAGAACAAGTGTAGTTGTGGCAGAACAAGTGTAGTTGTGGCAGAACAAGTGTAGTTGTGGTAGAACAAGTGTAGTTGTGGCAGAACAAGTGTAGTTGTGGCAGAACAAGTGTAGTTGTGGCAGAACAAGTGTAGTTGTGGTAGAACAAGTGTAGTTGTGGCAGAACAAGTGTCGTTGTGGCAGAACAAGTGTAGTTGTGGCAGAACAAGTGTAGTTGTGGCAGATCAACCAAGCAGTGGCGGATAAGTGGGCCATTGAGCCGCCAACAGTAACAGCCTGGTTGAACAGATAATCATCATAAGAATCTGGTTAGAAAGACTTTGCAAACTAGTCAATCACTAATAAATATGAATTATTTATGATCAAGCTGGGGCCATCAGTGATTAAGCTTCACACATCTCGGATCAGCCTTACAACGCCTGTGATCAAGCTTGGGTAACCTGTGATCTAGAAAGCGACATCTATGGATAAGCTAGAGACATCCATGATCAAGCTTCAGTCATCCATAGTCAAGCTTAAACCACAACAACTAAGCTCAACCCTTCTGGAATACCGATCACCAGCAAGAGTAGAGAAAAATACGTATATGTAAAATTGGACCAATCCGTGAGGTGCATACAGGCACGACGGGAATGTTGGAATGTTAGGCGGTAAATATGAGAATAGCAATCACCCCGCATGACTACACACACACACACACACACACACACACACACACACACACACACACACACACACACACACACACACACACACACACACACACACACACACAGAGGATCCAGTAGCGATCAGTGAAGAGGCGGGACCGGGAGCTGAGTCTCGACCTCTGCAACCACAATTAGGTGAGTACAATTAGGTGAGTACACACACACACACACACATACATAGGGGAGATATGATAACGACATACAAAATACTGGGCGGAATAGACAAGGTGGACAGAGACAGGATTTTCCAGGGATGGGACACAACAACAAGGGGTCACAGTTGGAAGTTGAAGACTTAGATGAACCACAAGGATGTTAGGAAGTATTTCTTCTGTCACAGAGTTGTCAGGAAGTGGAATAGTTTGGGAAGTGATGTAGTGGAGGCAGGACCCATACATAGCTTTAAGGAGAGGTATGATAAAGCTCACGGAGCGGGTAGAGTGACCAAGTAGCGACCAGTGTAGAGGCGCGGCCAGGAGCTGAGACTCGACCCCCGCAACCACAACTAGGTGAGTACACACACAAATACGCACACACACACACACAAATACACACATACACACAAACGCACACACACACATACATACACACACACACACACACACACACACACACACACACACACACACACACACACACACAATGCATCTATCGAAACAGGGAGATTGCCTGAGGCATGGAAGACAGCAAATGTAGTCCCAATCTTTAAAAAAGGAGACAGACATGCAGCATTAAACTACAGACCAGTGTCACTGACATGTATAGTATGCAAAATCATGGAGAAGATTATCAGGAGAAGAGTGGTGGAACACCTAGAAAGGAACGATCTCATCAACAGCAGCCAACATGGTTTCAGGGACGGGAAATCCTGTGTCACAAACCTACTGGAGTTCTATGACATGGTGACAGCAGTAAGACAAGAGAGAGAGGGGTGAGTGGATTGCATATTCCTGGACTGCAAGAAGGCGTTTGACACAGTTCCACACAAGAGATTGGTGCAAAAACTGGAGGACCAAGCAGGGATAACAGGGAAGGCACTACAATGGATCAGGGAATACTTGTCAGGAAGACAGCAGCGAGTCATGGTACGTGGCGAGGTGTCAGAGTGGGCACCTGTGACCAGCGGGGTCCCACAGGGGTCAGTCCTAGGACCAGTGCTGTTTCTGGTATTTGTGAACGACATGACGGAAGGAATAGACTCTGAGGTGTCCCTGTTTGCAGATGACGTGAAGTTGATGAGAAGAATTCACTCGATCGAAGTCCAGGCAGAACTACAAAGGGATCTGGACAGGCTGCAGACCTGGTCCAGCAATTGGCTCCTGGAGTTCAATCCCACCAAGTGCAAAGTCATGAGGATTGGGGAAGGGCAAAGAAGACCGCAGACGGAGTACAGTCTAGGGGGCCAGAGACTACAAACCTCACTCAAGGAAAAAGATCTTGGGGTGAGTATAACACCAGGCACATCTCCTGAAGCTCACATCAACCAAATAACTGCTGCAGCATATGGGCGCCTAGCAAACCTCAGAACAGCATTCCGACATCTTAATAAGGAATCGTCCAGGACCCTGTACACCGTGTACGTTAGGCCCATATTGGAGTACGCGGCACCAGTTTGGAACCCACACCTAGCCAAGCACGTAAAGAAACTAGAGAAAGTGCAAAGGTTTGCAACAAGACTAGTCCCAGAGCTAAGAGGTATGTCCTATGAGGAGAGGTTAAGGGAAATCAACCTGACGATACTGGAGGACAGGAGAGATAGGGGGACATGATAACGACATACAAAATACTGAGAGGAATTGACAAGGTGGACAAAGACAGGATGTTCCAGAGATTGGACACAGTAACAAGGGGACACAGTTGGAAGTTGAAGACACAGATGAATCACAGGGATGTTAGGAAGTATTTCTTCAGCCACAGAGTAGTCAGTAAGTGGAATAGTTTGGGAAGCGATGTAGTGGAGGCAGGATCCATACATAGCTTTAAGCAGAGGTATGATAAAGCTCACGGTTCAGAGAGAGTGACCTAGTAGCGATCAGTGAAGAGGCGGGGCCAGGAGCTCGGACTCGACCCCCGCAACCTCAACTAGGTGAGTACAACTAGGTGAGTACACACACACACACACACACACACACACACACACACACACACAAATACACACACACACACACACACACACTCACACACACTATATATATACGTATATATATATATATATATATATATATATATATATATATATATATATATATATATATATATATATATATATATATATATATATATATATATATATATATATATATATATATATATATATATATATATATATATATATATATATATATATATATATATATATATATATAAGCACACACTCCTAGCTCCAAAATCCTAGCAACATAAAAATCGCTGCATATTTACCAGAGAGCAACATATCACCCTCGTTTTCTCGCACCTCCAGAAGCGCCACCTGGAAAATTGCTCCCCGGAAAAATTTCCAAGTCGCCTCGTCTTGACTGTTTTGCTTTTCATGCGTATTTTAACCTTACCGGGGGTTTTGATTTCTTTTTATATATATTCTCGTCTGTTTCCATCCTCTCCATCTTATCCTTTATCTTTCCGTCGTATTGTGAAGCAAATTATCAGCATCCTCTTATACTGTTACTTTCTCTTTCTGTGTGTCTTGTACGATTTCATTTGGCGAGCACATTCACTGTCTTCAGTGATGTGTTGGTGCCTGTCTTCAAGCATCTGGCTGGAACTGTTTCTTCAGCGATAACCGGATACTGGTCTTCAAGCATCTGGCTGGAACTGTTTCTTCAGCGATAACCGGATACTGGTCTTCAAGCATCTGGCTGGAACTGTTTCTTCAGCAATAACCGGATACTGGTCTTCAAGCATCTGGCTGGAACTGTTTCTTCAGCGATAACCGGATACTGGTCTTCAAGCATCTGGCTGGAACTGTTTCTTCAGCAATAACCGGATACTGGTCTTCAAGCATCTGGCTGGAACTGTTTCTTCAGCAACAACCGGATACTGGTCTTCAAGCATCTGGCTGGAACTGTTTCTTCAGCAATAACCGGATACTGGTCTTCAAGCATCTGGCTGGAACTGTTTCTTCAGCGATAACCGGATACTGGTCTTCAAGCATCTGGCTGGAACTGTTTCTTCAGCGATAACCGGATACTGATCTTCAAGCATCTGGCTGGAACTGTTTCTTCAGCAATAACCGGATACTGGTCTTCAAGCATCTGGCTGGAACTGTTTCTTCAGCAATAACCGGATACTGGTCTTCAAGCATCTGGCTGGAACTGTTTCTTCAGCGATAACCGGATACTGATCTTCAAGCATCTGGCTGGAACTGTTTCTTCAGCGATAACCGGATACTGGTCTTCAAGCATCTGGCTGGAACTGTTTCTTCAGCGATAACCAGATACTGGTCTTCAAGCATCTGGCTGGAACTGTTTCTTCAGCGATAACCGGATACTGGTCTTAAAGCATCTGGCTGGAACTGTTTCTTCAGCAATAACCGGATACTGGTCTTCAAGCATCTGGCTGGAACTGTTTCTTCAGCGATAACCGGATACTGGTCTTCAAGCATCTGGCTGGAACTGTTTCTTCAGCAATAACCGGATACTGGTCTTCAAGCATCTGGCTGGAACTGTTTCTTCAGCGATAACCGGATACTGGTCTTCAAGCATCTGGCTGGAACTGTTTCTTCAGCAATAACCGGATACTGGTCTTCAAGCATCTGGCTGGAACTGTTTCTTCAGCGATAACCGGATACTGGTCTTCAAGCATCTGGCTGGAACTGTTTCTTCAGCGATAACCGGATACTGGTCTTCAAGCATCTGGCTGGAACTGTTTCTTCAGCGATAACCGGATACTGGTCTTCAAGCATCTGGCTGGAACTGTTTCTTCAGCGATAACCGGATACTGGTCTTCAAGCATCTGGCTGGAATTGTTTCTTCAGCGATAACCGGATACTGGTCTTCAAGCATCTGGCTGGAACTGTTTCTTCAGCGATAACCGGATACTGATCTTCAAGCATCTGGCTGGAACTGTTTCTTCAGCGATAACCGGATACTGGTCTTCAAGCATCTGGCTGGAACTGTTTCTTCAGCAATCTTCAAGCATCTGGCTGGAACTGTTTCTTCAGCGATAACCGGATACTGATCTTCAAGCATCTGGCTGGAACTGTTTCTTCAGCGATAACCGGATACTGATCTTCAAGCATCTGGCTGGAACTGTTTCTTCAGCGATAACCGGATACTGGTCTTCAAGCATCTGGCTGGAACTGTTTCTTCAGCGATAACCGGATACTGGTCTTAAAGCATCTGGCTGGAACTGTTTCTTCAGCGATGACCGGATACTGGTCTTCAAGCATCTGGCTGGAACTGTTTCTTCAGCGATAACCGGATACTGGTCTTCAAGCATCTGACTGGAACTGTTTCTTCAGCGATAACCGGATACTGGTCTTCAAGCATCTGGCTGGAACTGTTTCTTCAGCGATAACCGGATACTGGTCTTCAAGCATCTGGCTGGAACTGTTTCTTCAGCGATAACCGGATACTGGTCTTCAAGCATCTGGCTGGAACTGTTTCTTCAGCGATAACCGGATACTGGTCTTCAAGCATCTGGCTGGAACTGTTTCTTCAGCAATAACCGGATACTGATCTTCAAGCATCTGGCTGGAACTGTTTCTTCAGCAATAACCGGATACTGGCCTTCAAGCATCTGGCTGGAACTGTTTCTTCAGCGATAACCGGATACTGATCTTCAAGCATCTGGCTGGAACTGTTTCTTCAGCAATAACCGGATACTGGCCTTCAAGCATCTGGCTGGAACTGTTTCTTCAGCGATAACCGGATACTGATCTTCAAGCATCTGGCTGGAACTGTTTCTTCAGCGATAACCGGATACTGGCCTTCAAGCATCTGGCTGGAACTGTTTCTTCAGCGATAACCGGATACTGATCTTCAAGCATCTGGCTGGAACTGTTTCTTCAGCAATAACCGGATACTGATCTTCAAGCATCTGGCTGGAACTGTTTCTTCAGCAATAACCGGATACTGGTCTTCAAGCATCTGGCTGGAACTGTTTCTTCAGCGATAACCGGATACTGGTCTTCAAGCATCTGGCTGGAACTGTTTCTTCAGCGATAACCGGATACTGGTCTTCAAGCATCTGGCTGGAACTGTTTCTTCAGCAATAACCGGATACTGATCTTCAAGCATCTGGCTGGAACTGTTTCTTCAGCGATAACCGGATACTGGTGTTCAAGCATCTGGCTGGAACTGTTTCTTCAGCAATAACCGGATACTGGTCTTCAAGCATCTGGCTGGAACTGTTTCTTCAGCAATAACCGGATACTGGTCTTCAAGCATCTGGCTGGAACTGTTTCTTCAGCAATAACCGGATACTGATCTTCAAGCATCTGGCTGGAACTGTTTCTTCAGCAATAACCGGATACTGGTCTTCAAGCATCTGGCTGGAACTGTTTCTTCAGCGATAACCGGATACTGGTCTTCAAGCATCTGGCTGGAACTGTTTCTTCAGCGATAACCGGATACTGGTCTTCAAGCATCTGGCTGGAACTGTTTCTTCAGCAATAACCGGATACTGATCTTCAAGCATCTGGCTGGAACTGTTTCTTCAGCGATAACCGGATACTGATCTTCAAGCATCTGGCTGGAACTGTTTCTTCAGCGATAACCGGATACTGGCCTTCAAGCATCTGGCTGGAACTGTTTGTTCAGCAATAACCGGATACCGGCCTTCAAGCATCTGGCTGCGAACGCTCTCTTAAATCCTCATGCATTGTTTCTACTTGCTTCTCATTTTTTCTTTCCTATCCTAAATTTATAACTTTCTCCATTACTGGAGCACGAACCTACTTGATGCACGAAATACTAAGCTTACGCTCACCAGCGCCTCACTGACACCCTCTTGTTATGAAAGAATGGACCTCCGTGTAGCCCTTTTGGATTCATTAATGAAATTAGGTCTATCAAAGTGATATCTAATTATATCTGCCTTTATCGATTCGAATAATTTGCCCATCATTGAGGTCAGGCTAATTAGTAAACAATTTGAAGGAACTATCTCCCGCGTTAGTACATAGTGAACTATTAAAGAGAGAGTAGTCGAGAGCTGAGTTACTCGTTGTGTTCCTTTGGGACCTTTGAAGTCAATCGAAGGAGCCCAGAAACTTGTTATGTTTCGGTCTTCACGTCTGATAACTGTGTTAGTGACTGTGTTAGTAACTGTGTTAGTGACTGTGTTAGTAACTGTGTTAGTGACTGTGTTAGTAACTGTGTTAGTGACTGTGTTAGTGACTGTCTTAATGACTGTGTTAGTGACTGACTATGATGTTATCACCATCAACGTCCTGGTAGCGAAAGAGATCACCGTCCAGGCTATGATGGTGCATGATCTCACTATCACTGTCCTAGGGGTTAGGATTTCACCATCAACATCCTGATGGTGAAGGATATCAATATCACCATCAGTGTCCTGGTGGTGAATATCACCAGGTGAATATGCACCAGGTGGTGCAGGACATCAGCCTGCACCACCTGGTGATGCAGGACATCAGTCTGTACCGCCTGCTGGTGCAGGATATCAGTCTGCACCATCTGGTGGTGCAGAATATCAGTCTGCACCGCCTGGTGGTGCAGAACATCAGTCTGTACCGCCTGCTGGTGCAGGATATCAGTCTGCACCATCTGGTGGTGCAGAACATCAGTCTGTACCGCGTGGTGGTGCAGGATATCAATCTGCACCGCCTGGTGGTGCAGGACATCAGCCTGCGCCACCTGGTGGTGCAGGATATCGGCTAAGTGGCTACTCTGAGGATGGCTGCAGGAAGCCATCTTGCTCACCCTCGACACGAGGAGGTTATCCGGCAGGTCCCAAGGAGCTTTTTCAAGCCAAGCCACGGAGTGAAAGAAACACGTTGGTTCTGAAAGAATCCGTGGCCGCCCACGTCCCTAGCACGCCCACGGAGGAGGAAACATTTTACCCGGACCACACCCATGGCGGACGCAGCCCTCACCTCCTTAATCCCAACAATCATGGACGCTCAAATCGTAATCTTAACAATCTCCGCATGATCCGTAAATCGTAAGTTTTACACTTGTGCTGTATGCTCTTCGGAAATCTTGCGCTGTTTCCCTCTCCACCCAGGACACTTCTCTTTGATTTTGTACAGATGGATTTTATTACACGCTTTCACACTGGGCAACCTTGTTTCAGCTTCATAAATATGTGACCAGGGGCAATGATTGGTTTAAACCTTGCACTCTGTGTGTGTATATATATATATATATATATATATATATATATATATATATATATATATATATATATATATATATATATATATATATATATATATATATATATATATATATATATATATATATATATATATATATATATATATATATATATATATATATATATATATATATATATATCAATAACAACACTGCGCTAGCCAAGGATCTGAACCCTTGTTGTACTGGCCTGCCTCATGGTAAGCGAGAACCACATGACACTTTAAACCATAGGACCACTCAAACCTATATAGGCGAAGGCAAAGAATCACAGAGTTGCTGAGAGGGGCCAATTTTTATGAAATACGAAGGGAGGCACTGGTCAGAGAAATAGCAAATATCGAACTTAACCTTAAAGAATCTTACAAGATACAAGAATCTCAGGAAGAACTAAATGCCATAAAGGAAATTGAAAAAAAAAACTTCTAATCTTATGCCAAATCTAAGGAAAAACCAACTTCCAGTATTGGGTCCCTGCTTAGGTGGGATGGGACATACACAGATGACAGCAAAGAAATGAGTGAAATACTAAAGTCCCAATACGAATCAGTGTTCAGCGAGCCGTTAACCAGACTAAGGGTCGACAATCTAAATGAGAGATTAAAATTTGGTCATGTCAAAAATCTCTGATATTATCCTAACACTACAGACTTTGAAAAGACAATAAATGACATGCCCATGCACTCTGCCCCAGGCCCGGACTCATGGAACTCCGTGTTAATGGAGAAGGAACATGGATACAGGGGTCATTCCACACTCACTAAAAACAACAGACATAGCCCCACTCTACGAAGATGGCAGTAAAGCAATTACAAAGAACTACAGACCGACTGCGCTAACATCCTATGTCATAAAAATCTTTGAGAGGGTTCTAAGAAGTAAGATCACCAACCACCTAGATACCCATCAGTTACACAACCCAGGGCAACACGGGTTTAGAGCAGGTCGCTCCTGCCTGTCCCAGCTACTGGACAACTATGACAAGGTCCTGGATGCTGTAGAGGATAGACAAAATGCAGAGGAGTGATAATGTCAGAGGATCTCACCTTCAAAGATTACAATAATGTATCTACTGCATCTGCTAGGAAAATGATAGGATGGATAATGAGAACCTTCAAAACTAGGGACGCCAAGCCCATGATGATTCTCTTCAAATCGCTTCTTCTTTCTAGGCTGGAATGCTGCTGTACACTAACTGCCTCCTTCAATGCAGGCGAAATTGCTGACAGGGAGAGTGTGCAAAGAACTTTCACCGCACACATAAGTATGATAAAACACCTAAATTACTGGGAATGGTTGAAGTCCTTTGATTTGTATTCCCTGGAACGCAGGCGAGAAAGATACATGATAATATACACTTGGAAAATCCTAGAGGGATTGGTACCAAACTGGCACACGAAAATCACTCCCTGTTAAAGCAGAAGACTCGGCAGAGATGCAACATTTACCCAATGAAAAGCAGGGGCGCCACGAGTACACTGAGAAACGCACAATAAGTGTCAGGGGCCCAAGACTGTTCAACTGCCTCCCAGCATACATAAGGGGGATTACCAATAGACCCCTGGCTGTCTTCAAGAAGGCACTGGACAGGCACCTAAAGTCAGTACCTGACCAGCCGGGCTGTGGTTCGTACGTCAGTTTGCGTGCGGCCAGCAGTAACAGCCTGGTTGATCAGACCCTGATCCACCACGAGGCCTGGTCTCAGACCGGGCCGCGGGGGCGTTGACCCCCGAAACCCTCTCCAGGTATACTTAACACCACCACTACTAACGCCACTTCTACTCTTGTCTACACCATCACTTTGAATATTCAGCTACTCGAGAAGACGAGAGGAATTCATTAAATCTCGCGCCTTCAAAACATAAGCTCGCTTTACACTCAAAATATGAATTCTAATCAACACTCCAACTGGGATTTATTTAAAAATATACATGCCCCTCGTTACGAAGCCTCTGGAATGACGGAATTTAAGTCACCTAAAATGCTAATGCCTGCAAACATGTCAAATACCGTCAGCATAAGTAATGGTTTTACTCTACTGCTCTTGTCTGCCTTTCCTCATTTACTACGAGTTTTTAATAGATGTTTGCGAACCTGGAGAACAACATGCGGAGGCTAGGAGAGGACAGGACCAGCCGGGTAGTCTCTCTTCAGAGACCCACACAATATCCAATCTAAATGCATACATCTCGGCTAGACGAGTGGGGAAGTGGGGGTCTACCCTGTCCCTGGTGGTCGCTGGAGTAACAGG
>NW_027197214.1:0-66143 GCF_038502225.1 Cherax quadricarinatus | reverse complement strand
ACACATCCACTGATGGCACCACTATCACGGGCTTTAATCCAAACTCCTCCCCCGACATTAACTTTGCTAAGACGAAACCATTAAATCACGTTTAAGGCGATTCAGTTCAACGTACGTTCTTACTTTACAATTAGACACCTACTGGCCGAGCTCCTTGAAGCAGAGAGGCCAGATATTGTTTTGCTAAACAGTACCTGCCTCAAAGCCCCTCAATGTATCCGCCATTATGGTTATACTGCACTACAGTCCCCCTATGATCCCCACGATGGGGTTGCCATCCTTGTCAATTCCAACATAAAACATGAATTTCTCCCAATCCCTTTTATTCACCAACACTGTCTTGCGGTCAGAATACACACCCACCTTGGCCCCTTCATCTTTTTCACCACCTATGCTCGCCCAAACACTACTCTCAACATACACGACCTCTCCTTAGTCTTCAACTACACCAACACACCAACTTACCTACTAGCTGACATGAATGCCAAACACACTGCCTTTCATCACACCAGTAACAACCAACTTGGTCACCAATTACTCAACTTCACAAACCATAAACACCTAATTCATCTTGGCCCAGACTTCAATACCTTCTTCAACCACACGGGCCAAGGCAAACCAGACATCATTCTGGCAAACCGAGCCAGCTCTCTATTTCAACATTACATCTCACCTGGCCCTATTACAGGCTCTGATCACATCCCAGTCATCTTACACATCTCCTCCAACCCTATCCTCATTCCAACCACACCTTCATTCTCCTACAAGAACGCTGACTGGGATGCTTTCAAACAACACATAGACAATATTAACCTCACCTATGACTACAACAACAAACCTATCTCTGACATCGATACTCAACTTGATCTCATCCAGGACACCATTACACAAGCAGCCAACATCGCAATACCAAAGAAAACTCACACCATTCGTTATTCCTTCAAACCGTCACTCAGAACAAGAAGACTAATTATCTGCTACCACAACCGCTTCCTCTACAACACACATAGATTTAATCAAGTCCGATTAGATCTCACTTACCTTAGAAACAACATTTTACACAGCCTAGACCAAGACCACAACAATCACTGGTCACGACTAATACAACAAGCGGACAGGCAGCGTGTTGAAAACACTAAAGCCTTCTGGAACTTTATCAAAAAAATCAGAGGCACTACTCCCACCAACAAATTCAAACACATCACCCACAACAACACACACATCTCAGACCCACAGGCTGCTACCAACATCTTCAAACACATCTGGGAGAACATCTTCCACGCTCACCCACCTCACCCTAACGTTATTCAACACATTCAGAACATAGAACACTGGAACACTGCACACACACAAGAAACAACACCAGACAGCCACATACATCTAGACACTCTTACCTCCTCCCAAGAACTCGACACTCCTTTCACCAACACAGACATTAAAACTCTCCTCAGACACCTTCCTCCAAAGGCTCCTGGTGCCTCTGGCCTAAACCATATTATCCTGAAACACCTTCCTGACTCTATCATTACTGCCTACACAAACCTCCTCAATGCCTCCCTTGCCTCTGGATACTTCCCTTCCCTCTTCAAAGCTGCTACTGCTATCCTCCTTCCTAAACCCAATAAAGACCACTCTGACCCTAGAAACTATCGCCCTATCAGCCTCCTCGAAACTTTAGGAAAACTCTTTGAAAAACTCATTAATCATCGCCTTCGCAGATACCTGGAACATAATTCTCTACTTTCAGATGGCCAGTTTGGCTTCAGAACACACAGATCCACACAGGATGCCATTAACATCATTCTCAACTACATCCACATAAACACAAAACAAAGAAACAGGACAGCCCTGGTTGCAAAAGACGTTGAAAAAGCTTTTGACACTGTGTGGCACGAGGGGCTCAAGTACAAACTCTGCACTAACTTCAACCTGCCTCTCAATACTCGTAAACTCCTCTGCAACTTCCTAGACGGCCGTACCATGAGAATCAAATTCCAAGGCTGTTACTCTGACTACTTCACACTAAATGCTGGAGTACCCCAGGGATCTGTCCTTTCCCCTACCCTCTACATTTTATACACTAACGACATTCCAACACCTGTATACCACAACTCCATCACACTAGCCTATGCAGACGACATTACACAACTTATCACTCATGCCAATATAGATACACTCACACACAAAACACAAAATGAGGTTGACAGGATAGCCATCTGGGAACAAAAATGGAGGATCAAAACCAATGCAGCTAAATCCAGCATTACGTATTTTAACTACAGGAAACGTGATCCTCCATTACCTGTCGAACTCAGAACAGCTGACACCCGCACTTACTTCCCTATCACACAATCTGTCACTGTCCTTGGCGTTAATCTTGACTACCTTCTTCGTTTACACGGACACATTCACTCAAGGCATGCAATAGCTAGTAAGGCCCTTGCGGGCCTCTACAAGCTGAAACATGCCTCTCAACGCACCAAACTACACCTCTACAAATCCCTAATACGTCCTCTGATAACTTACTCTCCTCTAGCCCTCTCTCTTGCAGCAAAAACAAACTTACTTAAACTGCAGCGTGTCCAGAACAAGGCGCTGCGCTGGGTGCTTGATGTCAGATGGGAGGACTTCGCCACAAGCGAGTCTCTCCATGCCCAGTTAGACGTCCCTGCGCTGAATCTGTACTGGAAGAGGCTCAGTGACAGACAGATAGACAAACTTGAGACACGACATGACTACTGGACCTCTCTCCTTGACGAAGACATTCGCAGACCCACAAACCAACACAACCTTTTCTACTCTTTGCATGATCCTGCTCCTAACCCTACTTACAAATAACCTTGGATCCGCTGACAGGTACCTTCTAAGACAGGTACCATTCTCTGACCCACGTTCGCCTTAGCTTTTTTGGATTAAGACATGACTCAGTTCTGCACTCCTCTCTAGCTCTAAAGGTTGCAAGTCCCTTACTCCCAGCTCACCCCACCGGAGTCCCAACAGAAGAACCGGAATTTCTCTTTTCAATATCTGTCCCACGATCGCCTTTGCTGCTGGGTTAAGCCCTGGCTCTATTTCTACGACTAAGAACACTCCTCTCCAGCACTATTCTTCGTCTGTCCCGTCTTCCCCGCTCATCCCATTTGGGATCTTACCTGAACTTTCGTTCGTTCGTTCGTTACTTCAACTTCAGGACAGTGTTGAGACAATCGTATTACGACAATCCATTGACACACACTCAGTTCACGGAGTTCACTACTTTATCACAAGATAGGCACATGGCTTCTGCCGAAAAGAAGAGGTCACGATGCTCTATGAACACGACGGAGGACTCAGATTTGGAAATGTGGGGCGAAATTCTAGCGAAGAAGTTGCGAGAGGAAGAGGAAGATCCTGCTCACATTGTAGCAGATCTGACAGTCCCAACCATGGAGCCAGCGACAATAGAAACAGGTGCGGAAATAAACACCCCACCCCCCGAAAACCAAGAGGGATGGAACACTGTGGACAAGAAGAAGAAGCGCCATCCGTCCAAGGAGCAGGCAAACCAGCTCAACCGACATGGCAAATTCAAGGTGAAGTCTTACGGGGACCACAGAACCCACTATGGGGTTGTTTCATACATGGAATCACGACACAACCTGAAGTTCAAGATATGGTTCAACTTGAGGGGAGAACCAATATTGACTCCTCTCAACAAGGAAATGTATACCACCTTGAAGAGAGTCATGGAGACAGATCGCTCATTCACCCTGGAGGAACTAGACTCTCGGCAGAAGATCACCAAGGGTGTAGTGATGCGATACCCGCTGATGATGCCCATCGAGGCAGTAGCAGCTCACCCCAGTGTGGTGTCAGCTCAACGTCTCAAGGCAAAGACGGCAGGCAATGCACCAACCCGACAGGTCCTCATTCAGCATGTAGGACCACTGCCATCCCAGCTGGACCTCGGTTCTTGGGGCAGGTACGATGTCAGGACCTTCACAGCAGAACCAGTTCGCTGTTTCAAGTGTCAGCGTTATGGACACCTGGGTGCACTCTGTCCGAACAGAGTAATCTGCGGTGTCTGCAGCCAGCACCACCCTACCGAGGAATGCATCACCAAGCTGAAAAATGCATCGCCACCCATTCCACAATGCCCGAACTGCAGGCAGAAACATCATGCCTGGAATCCTCGATGCCCCGAGAGGCTCGCCAGAATTCAAGAAGTCTGGAAGACGCCAAAAACTCGGCAACAGGCTACGACGGATCATCACTCTCAGCAAACGATGAGTGCAGAGAACCCTGCCATACCGCAGATCTCTCAGCAGCCAACCCAAGTTCAGGAGGAGAGTGGTCGAACACCTGGAAAGGAACAAGATTATAAATGAAAACCAGCATGGGTTCATGGAAGGCAAATCTTGTATCACAAACCTCCTGGAGTTTTATGACAAGGTAACAGAAGTAAGACACGAGAGAGAGGGGTGGGTAGATTGCGTTTTCCTAGACTGCAGGAAGGCCTTTGACACAGTTCCCCACAAGAGATTAGTGCAGAAGCTGGAGGATCAGGCGCACGTAAAAGGGAGGGCACTGCAATGGATAAGGGAATACCTGACAGGGAGGCAGCAACGAGTCATGGTACGTGAAGAGGTATCACAGTGGGCGCCTGTTACGAGCGGGGTCCCACAGGGGTCAGTTCTAGGACCAGTGCTATTTTTGATATATGTGAACGACATGATGGAAGGAATAGACTCTGAAGTGTCCCTGTTCGCAGATGACGTGAAGTTGATGAGAAGAATTAAATCGGACGAGGATGAGGCAGGACTGCAAAGAGACCTGGAGAGGCTGGACATGTGGTCCAGCAACTGGCTTCTCGAATTCAATCCAGCCAAATGCAAAGTCATGAAGATTGGGGAGGGGCAAAGAAGACCGCAGACAGAGTATAGGCTAGGTGGACAAAGACTACAGACCTCACTCAGGGAGAAAGACCTTGGGGTGACCATAACACCGAGCACATCACCGGAGGCACACATCAACCAAATAACCGCTGCAGCATACGGGCGCCTGGCAAACCTGAGAATAGCGTTCCGATACCTTAATAAGGAATCGTTCAAGACACTGTACACTGTGTATGTTAGGCCCATACTGGAGTATGCAGCACCAGTCTGGAACCCACACCTGGTCAAGCACGTCAAGAAGTTAGAGAAAGTACAAAGGTTTGCAACAAGGCTAGTCCCAGAGCTCAAGGGAATGTCGTACGAGGAAAGGTTAAGGGAAATCGGACTGACGACACTGGAGGACAGAAGGGTCAGGGGAGACATGATAACGACATACAAGATACTGCGGGGAATAGACAAGGTGGACAGAGATAGGATGTTCCAGAGAGGGGACACAGGGACAAGGGGTCACAACTGGAAGCTGAAGACTCAGACGAGTCACAGGGACGTTAGGAAGTATTTCTTCAGCACACACACACACACACACAAACACACACACACACACACACACACACACACACACACACACACACACACACACACACACACACACACACACACACACACACACACACACAACACACACTCCCACCAAAAGACTCCACACCGCGACATTCCCAACGCAACTGAGCAACCTATACTACAACCCACTCACTGTTCCCTCTGCCACCAACCCCCATATCACAAACCTCACCCCAACAGCTGTCCCTTATGGGCATTCTGACCCCACCCCCATCATCACAAACCCCACCTACACCACAGCCCCATATAGGCCCCCACCAAGGCTCTCGCTCCCCCAACCCCAATATTCTTGCATGACCACAATGATAGAAAAGAAACTGAAAGTTTGGTACACAAACGCGGATGGAATAACGAATAAACATGAGGAGTGGAACGAAAGAATCAGTGAAAAATCCCCAGACATCATAGCAGTCACAGAAACAAAACTCGCTGAGACAATAACAGACACAATCTTCCCAACGGGATATCAGATCCTGAGGAAAGATAGAAGGAGTAGAGGGGGAGGAGGGGTTGCACTGCTCATAAAACACCGATGGGGATTTGAGGAAATGGAAGGCATGGACATGATTGGAGAAAGAGACTACATTGTAGGTACAATTCAGTCCGGAGAACATAAAGTAGTCATTGGAGTGATGTATAACCCACCACAGAACTGCAGGAGGCCAAGAGAGGAGTACGAAGAAAACAACAGGGTGATGGTGGACACACTGGCTGAGGTGGCAAGAAGAGCTCACTCGAGCAGAGCAAAGTTACTGGTAATGGGCGATTTCAACCACAGGGAGATCGACTGGGAAAACCTGGAGCCACATGGGGGTCCCGAAACATGGAGAGCCAAGATGATGGATGTGGTACTTGAAAACCTCATGCATCAACATGTCAGGGACACAACCAGAGAGAGAGGGGAGGATGAGCCAGCAAGACTGGATCTTGTGTTCACCCTGAGCAGTTCAGACATTGAGGACATCACTTACGAGAGGCCCCTTGGAGCTAGCGATCACGTGGTTCTGAGTTTTGATTATATAGTAGAGTTACAAGTGGAGAAGGTAACAGGAACTGAAGGGGACAGGCCAAACTATAAAAGGGGGGACTACACAGGTATGAGAAACTTCCTGCAGGAGGTTCAGTGGGACAGAGAAATGGTAGGAAAATCAGTAAACGAGATGATGGAATATGTGGCAACAAAGTGCAAGGAGGCAGAGGAAAGTTTTGTTCCCAAGGGAAACAGAAATAATAGGAAGACCAAAACGAGTCCTTGGTTTACCCGAAGGTGTAGGGAGGCAAAAACTAAGTGCAACAGAGAATGGAAAAGGTACAGGAGGCATAGGACCCAGGAAAACAAGGAGATTAGTAGAAGAGCCAGAAACGAGTATGCACAGATAAGGAGGGAGGCCCAGCGACAGTATGAAAACGACATAGCATCGAAAGTCAAATCTGACCCGAAACTGCTGTATAGCCACATTAGGAGGAAGACAACAGTCAAGGACCAGGTGATAAGGCTGAGGAAAGAAGGTGGAGAACTCACAAGAAACGATCAAGAGGTATGTGAGGAGCTCAACACGAGATTTAAGGAAGTATTTACAGTAGAGACAGGAAGGACTCTGGGGGGACAGACCAGATGGGGACACCAGCAAGGAATACACCAACAAGTGTTGGACGACATACATACAGATGAGGAGGAGGTGAAGAAACTGCTAAGGGACATCGATACCTCAAAGGCAATGGGACCGGACAACATCTCCCCGTGGGTCCTTAGAGAGGGAGCAGATATGTTGTGCGTGCCACTTACCACAATCTTCAACACGTCCCTGGAAACTGGGCAACTACCTGAGGTATGGAAGACGGCAAATGTAGTTCCCATTTTTAAAAAAGGAGACAGAAAAGAGGCACTAAACTATAGACCTGTGTCATTGACGTGTATAGTATGCAAAATTATGGAGAAGATTATCAGGAGGAGAGTGGTGGAGCACCTGGAACGGAACAAGAGTATAAATGCCAACCAGCACGGATTCACGGAAGGCAAATCCTGTGTCACAAACCTTCTGGAGTTTTATGATAAAATAACAGAAGTAAGACACGAGAGAGAGGGGTGGGTTGATTGCATCTTCTTGGACTGCAAGAAGGCCTTTGACACAGTTCCTCACAAGAGATTAGTGCAGAAGCTAGAGCATCAGGCGCATATAACAGGAAGGGCACTGCAATGGATCAGAGAATACCTGACAGGGAGGCAACAACGAGTCATGGTACGTAATGATGTATCACAGTGGGCACCTGTGACGAGCGGGGTCCCACAGGGGTCGGTCCTAGGACCAGTGCTATTTTTGGTATATGTGAACGACATGATGGAAGGGTTAGACTCAGAAGTGTCCCTGTTTGCAGATGATGTGAAGTTAATGAGGAGAATTAAATCTGATGAGGACCAGGCAGGACTTCAAAGAGACCTGGACAGACTGGACACCTGGTCCAGCAAATGGCTTCTCGAATTTAATCCTGCCAAATGCAAAGTCATGAAGATAGGGGAAGGGCACAGAAGACCACAGACAGAGTATAGGCTAGGTGGCCAAAGACTGCAAACCTCACTCAAGGAGAAAGATCTTGGGGTGAGTATAACACCGAGCATGTCTCCGGAAGCACACATCAATCAGATAACTGCTGCAGCATATGGGCGCCTGGCAAACCTGAGAACAGCATTCCGATACCTTAGTAAGGAATCGTTCAAGACACTGTACACCGTGTATGTCAGGCCCATACTGGAGTATGCAGCACCTGTTTGGAACCCGCACTTGATAAAGCACGTCAAGAAACTAGAGAAAGTACAAAGGTTTGCGACAAGGTTAGTTCCAGAGCTAAGGGGAATGTCCTATGAAGAAAGATTAAGGGAAATCGGCCTGACGACACTGGAGGACAGGAGGGTCAGGGGAGACATGATAACGACATATAAAATACTGCGTGGAATAGACAAGGTGGACAAAGACAGGATGTTCCAGGGAGGGGACACAGAAACAAGAGGCCACAATTGGAAGTTGAAGACACAAATGAGTCAGAGAGATATTAGGAAGTATTTCTTCAGTCATAGAGTTGTAAGGCAGTGGAATAGCCTAGAAAATGACGTAGTGGAGGCAGGAACCATACACAGTTTTAAGACGAGGTTTGATAAAGCTCATGGAGCGGGGAGAGAGAGGGCCCAGTAGCAACCGGTGAAGAGGCGGGGCCAGGAGCTAAGACTCGACCCCTGCAACCACAAATAGGTGAGTACAAATAGGTGAGTACACACACACACACACACACACACACACACACACACACACACACACACACACACACACACACACACACACACACACACACACACACACACACACACACACACACACACACACACACACACACACACACACACACACACACACACACACACACACACACACACACACACACACACACACACACACACACACACACACACACACACACACACACACACACACACACACACACACACACACACACACACACACACACACACACACACACACACACACACACACACACACACACACACACACACACACACACACACACACACACACACACACACACACACACACACACACACACACACACACACACACACACACACACACACACACACACACACACACACACACACACACACACACACACACACACACACACACACACACACACACACACACACACACACACACACACACACACACACACACACACACACACACACACACACACACACACACACACACACACACACACACACACACACACACACACACACACACACACACACACACACACACACACACACACACACACACACACACACACACACACACACACACACACACACACACACACACACACACACACATTGTATTGAGAGAGGGAGCAGAGGCGCTATGTGTACCCCTAACAACAATATTCAATACATCTATCGAAACAGGGAGATTGCCTGAGGCATGGAAGACAGCAAATGTAGTCCCAATCTTTAAAAAAGGAGACAGACATGAAGCATTAAACTACAGACCAGTGTCACTGACATGTATAGTATGCAAAATCATGGAGAAGATTATCAGGAGAAGAGTGGTGGAACACCTAGAAAGGAATGATCTCATCAACAGCAGCCAGCATGGTTTCAGGGACGGGAAATCCTGTGTCACAAACCTACTGGAGTTCTATGACATGGTGACAGCAGTAAGACAAGAGAGAGAGGGGTGGGTGGATTGCATTTTCTTGGACTGCAAGAAGGCGTTTGACACAGTTCCACACAAGAGATTGGTGCAAAAACTGGAGGACCAAGCAGGGATAACAGGGAAGGCACTACAATGGATCAGGGAATACTTGTCAGGAAGACAGCAGCGAGTCATGGTACGTGGCGAGGTGTCAGAGTGGGCACCTGTGACCAGCGGGGTCCCGCAGGGGTCAGTCCTAGGACCAGTGCTGTTTCTGGTATTTGTGAACGACATGACGGAAGGAATAGACTCTGAGGTGTCCCTGTTTGCAGATGACGTGAAGTTGATGAGAAGAATACACTCGATCGAAGACCAGGCAGAACTACAAAGGGATCTGGACAGGCTGCAGAACTGGTCCAGCAATTGGCTCCTGGAGTTCAATCCCACCAAGTGCAAAGTCATGAAGATTGGGGAAGGGCAAAGAAGGCCGCAGACGGAGTACAGTCTAGGGGGTCAGAGACTACAAACCTCACTCAAGGAAAAAGATCTTGGGGTGAGTATAACACCAGGCACATCTCCTGAAGCGCACATCAACCAAATAACTGCTGCAGCATATGGGCGCCTAGCAAACCTCAGAACAGCATTCCGACATCTTAATAAGGAATCGTTCAGGACCCTGTACACCGTATACGTTAGGCCCATATTGGAGTATGCGGCACCAGTTTGGAACCCACACCTAGCCAAGCACGTAAAGAAACTAGAGAAAGTGCAAAGGTTTGCAACAAGACTAGTCCCAGAGCTAAGAGGTATGTCCTACGAGGAGAGGTTAAGGGAAATCAACCTGACGACACTGGAGGACAGGAGAGATAGGGGGGACATGATAACGACATACAAAATACTGAGAGGAATTGACAAGGTGGACAAAAACAGGATGTTCCAGAGATTGGACACAGTAACAAGGGGACACAGTTGGAAGCTAAAGACACAGATGAATCACAGGGATGTTAGGAAGTATTTCTTCAGCCACAGAGTAGTCAGTAAGTGGAATAGTTTGGGAAGCGATGTAGTGGAGGCAGGATCCATACATAGCTTTAAGCAGAGGTACGATAAAGCTCACGGCTCAGGGAGAGTGACCTAGTAGCGATCAGTGAAGAGGCGGGGCCAGGAGCTCGGACTCGACCCCCGCAACCTCAACTAGGTGAGTACAACTAGGTGAGTACTATATTATCTCCAATACTGAACAAGAAAATTATCACTAAATATGTGTACTATCTTCTTTCATGCGCACTCACTCAGCACCTGGACCAGATTCATGAAATACTTTACCACTGGTACCCGTGATAGTACCACTAGCACGAGCCCTCAGTATTCTTTGGAGAAAGAGCTTAGATCTAGGTGAAATACCGCAGGCCTTAAAGAGTGCAGACATAGCTCCTTTGCATAAGGGAGGAAGTAGAGCACTAGCTTAAAATTACACACCAGTAGCCCTAACCTCTCACATCATAAAAATCTTCGAAAGAATGATGAGACGGCAGATTACAAATTTCATGGAGCAGCACAACCAACATAACCCGATCCATCATGGTTTTACAGCAGGACGATCATGTCTGTCACAGCTGCTGAACCATTTTGACAGAATTACGGAGGCACTGGAAGACGACCAAAGCGCAGATGTGATTTACACAGATTTTGCAAAGGCGTTTGACAAATACGATCATGGAGTGATAGCGCACAAAATGAAGGCCATGGGCATTACGGGGAAGGTAGGCAAATGGATTTTCGGGTTCCTAACACACAAAACACAAAAAGTAGTAGTGAAAAGAGAAAGATCCAGCATCAGCGAGGTCAGTGACCCAAGGCCCTGTCCTGGCACCTCTGCTGTTTCTCATCTCACTCAGTTTCTCAGCAACTTCGCTGGTAACAACAGCACTTTTAGAAACCGATTTGTGACCCGCTAATTAAATAAAATCCATCACGATCTATTCTAATTTCATCGATTTATATTATTTCAGAGAGTTTGTCCACTAGTGGACAAACTGTTTGAGATGGAATTTCAGATGGAATTTCGATGGTAGAGAGACTTTTCCTGTTTAGTAGATTGGAATCACATTTAACCTCTGTTACACATAAGACATCTATTAGCTTATTGGTACCCCTCTAGTACCTAGCTTGTTTCTGACTTTGTAATGTTGGTACCCCTCTAGTACCTAGCTTGTTTCTGACTTTGTAATGTTGGTACCCCTCTAGTACCTAGCTTGTTTCTGACTTTGTAATGTTGGTACCCCTCTAGTACCTAGCTTGTTTCTGACTTTGTAATGTTGGTACCCCCTCTAGTACCTAGCTTGTTTCTGACTTTGTAATGTTGGTACCCCTCTAGTACCTAGCTTGTTTCTGACTTTGTAATGTTGGTACCCCCTCTAGTACCTAGCTTGTTTCTGACTTTGTAATGTTGGTACCCCTCTAGTACCTAGCTTGTTTCTGACTTTGTAATGTTGGTACCCCCTCTAGTACCTAGCTTGTTTCTGACTTTGTAATGTTGGTACCCCTCTAGTACCTAGCTTGTTTCTGACTTTGTAATGTTGGTACCCCCTCTAGTACCTAGCTTGTTTCTGACTTTGTAATGTTGGTACCCCTCTAGTACCTAGCTTGTTTCTGACTTTGTAATGTTGGTACCCCTCTAGTACCTAGCTTGTTTCTGACTTTGTAATGTTGGTACCCCTCTAGTACCTAGCTTGTTTCTGACTTTGTAATGTTGGTACCCCTCTAGTACCTAGCTTGTTTCTGACTTTGTAATGTTGGTACCCCTCTAGTACCTAGCTTGTTTCTGACTTTGTAATGTTGGTACCCCCTCTAGTACCTAGCTTGTTTCTGACTTTGTAATGTTGGTACCCCTCTAGTACCTAGCTTGTTTCTGACTTTGTAATGTTGGTACCCCTCTAGTACCTAGCTTGTTTCTGACTTTGTAATGTTGGTACCCCCTCTAGTACCTAGCTTGTTTCTGACTTTGTAATGTTGGTACCCCTCTAGTACCTAGCTTGTTTCTGACTTTGTAATGTTGGTACCCCTCTAGTACCTAGCTTGTTTCTGACTTTGTAATGTTGGTACCCCCTCTAGTACCTAGCTTGTTTCTGACTTTGTAATGTTGGTACCCCTCTAGTACCTAGCTTGTTTCTGACTTTGTAATGTTGGTACCCCTCTAGTACCTAGCTTGTTTCTGACTTTGTAATGTTGGTACCCCCTCTAGTACCTAGCTTGTTTCTGACTTTGTAATGTTGGTACCCCTCTAGTACCTAGCTTGTTTCTGACTTTGTAATGTTGGTACCCCCTCTAGTACCTAGCTTGTTTCTGACTTTGTAATAATTCGTCAGAAAGAATTCAAGACAAATTATCTTGTAGCACAATGGGCTTTTCATAGCGCTTTAGGATAAGTTTTTCTTCATAATATTTGACAAGCGCTTTTTCTTCATAAGGTTTTCCGAAATAGACTGCAACTGGTTAAATAATAATAAATATATGTTTAAGAACTTTAATGACACAGGTTTACCTAGAGTTAACAAAGTATATAGATTAAATTGATACTGCAAGTAGGCTCCTACATACAACTTGGTTCATAGTTTCAGTAACTACTTGATTTTCATGAGTTCAGTATTTCTGTAGACTTAAGTTGTTCTTTTAGCACTTAGTAAACTATACAATAATATACTCTTAATCCTCTTCAACTGGAGCAATGTGGCGCAGCGAAGAGGCTTTTGGTCTGAAGAACTTGACCCTTCGGTCTTCTTCCTCCAACCGAACCAAATTACTCTCAGTCCACCCCTTCCATACCCCATCCTTCCTTTCCCTTCCCTGTCCTCTCCCCTACCCACCGATTTCCCCATCCCTCCCCTCTCCTTCCTTTCCTGCTTATGATCTTTGATGTCTTCCCTTCTGAAATTCTAGCTCCTAGGCTGTAGAAAGGATGTTGATATCCATCCCATTACATTAAGAACCTTTGTGGTGGTGGTAATGTTTGCCATGGAATCTGGATCATCTGATAATGTCCCGTTCCCCCTCCAGAGTTCGGGGGGTGGGGACAGGTGGGGGGGGGGCTCCGGGTGTCCTTCGGCTGCCTGTCGGTTCCGGGAGGTGGTGGCCGATAGAGGTATGCCTTGTGGCGAATTTCCTGCCGCCCTCTCTTTTGTCCCCCGAGGTGGCTCGGTGGATGTCAGGTTGCTATCCTGGACTGATAGTCTACTGGCTTGAAGGGTAGGGTATGGCATGGGTTCCACTTACCATCCGCACTGCTGGCTGCACTGTAGGTCCTCTTGGGCACTGAGGGGGGATATACAATCCATTTCATCCCTCCTGGGAGGTATGCCTCCATATCCCCCACCCCCACCCCACCCCACAGCTTGTTTTCTCATACTTTTTTTTTTAATTAACAACAAAGGGAAACTTTTCGTGGAAACCCATAACCATGACTTGCCTCCTCCCGGTCCTTTCCTGCAGTACCACTTACAAACCTTGGCACTCCTTCGAACCTCTCTTCCAACCAAGTACCTCCTCCGGGTAATGATCCGTTACCCTCCTCTTGTGCCCCGGTTCCGATAGACCCTTTAGACACTGACCCTTTAGACACCTCTTCTGCGCTGCTTTGACTATGATACCGGCTTCTACACATAAAGTGTGTCGCCCTTCGGATCGTATACACGAGTCTGGACGGCCCGCCTCTAACCTTCCGTCCCAAACGACCTCGACCTGTCACTGACGACCCTACCTCAGTTTCCTCTCACGCTTCTAAGAAACATTCAACTAAGAAATTCCTCCCTTCATGCTCTGCTTCAAAGTCCTTACTGACAAATTTCTTTACACTTCAACCAACTTCTACTGACTATCTTTCCGACCACAGTAACAGCAAGGCACTCCTTTGCCATGTTGAGCAGAACATTTCCTTGCACGTTCTTAAGAGTGGCACACTTCTTGATGGTATTGACAACACACCAGTTACGATTCGCAAGCACATCTCCCTTAATTCTTGCTGTGAAGCTATTGTGCTTCCACATACGATCGTACAGTGCGACTTTCTTGCGCGTAATGACGACGTTCTAGAGCAACTCGAGCTCCAGAATCTACCAGTCATTAGAGTTGTTACTTACTCTCTGCCCGCTGGTGGAGGCGTTAGCCTTGCATGAAAGCAAGGCTAATTTTAACAGCCATGAACTACCACCAACTGTTTACGTAGCGGGACAACCCCTACAAGTGCAGGTGATCCCTACCCCGCAACAATGTCGAAAATGCTAGCACTTCGGCCACCTAGCGAAATATTGCAAGTCAAGAGGCAAAAAGCCTTGTCTGTGGTGCTGCTGACCATATCAGTCCATCCTGCAGCCACCCTCCCTCTTGCCTTAAATGCAAAGAGGCGCATGTTGACTTGACTGACTTTTCTGGTCCGTACTCACCTTATTCACAGTGGAATATTCGAGACCTCAGGGGTAATCGGGGAGAGCTTCAGGTATTGCACTTCCATAATTTTCCTGTTTCTGTCTGTTTGCAAGAACCATAACTGTACTCCACTGTTTTCTGTCCCATCTCAAGTTATATTTTATTACATTCATCGGGTCCTTTTTCCGATGGGACTTTTAATGAGAATACACTTCTCGTGCACGACAGTATACCACATTTTCGGGTCTTCATCCATACTTCGGTGCATTACACTGCAGCCGGCATCTACCTGCATAAGTGATATATAGTCTGCTCTATATATCTTTCTCCTTCTAGGCCATTATCTATTCAAGATGTGGCAACTCTGGTTTCTTCCTTGCTTCCTCCTCTCTTCTTTTTAGATTCTTAACGCTCATCATTTTCCCTGGAGAGGGTCTCACTGTGACTCTCGTGGCGATCAGTTAGAGGCACTTCTCACTGTTCTTCCCCTCTCCATGTTTTAAATATTGGTACTCCGACTTTGCGACCCTCGCAATCAAAGTCTCTCTTGCATAAATCTCTCAATTTGCTCCTTCTCAACTGCACTCGATATTATCTAGCCATTTCTTCCTGATTTACATTACAGCTATCAATTTCGTATCTTCTCATAACGTATTATCTACGTTCTCGTAGCCCACGTTGGCAGTCTGAAAGGGCGAACTGGGCCATTTACTCACATCAAACTGAGTTTAGTCAAAAATCTTTCTTTTGTGCTGAACTGCTGAGTTATTACAAATATTTTTGTCCTTGGTTTTAATCGCAACCTCGAATATAATCTTTCAAACCTCAAGTAGGCACCCTCAGATATGTGTACCTTGGTGGTACACACATCTGAGGATGCACCCTCAGATATGTGTACCTTGGTGGTACACACATCTGAGGATGCACCCTCAGATATGTGTACCTTGGTGGTACACACATCTGAGGATGCACCCTCAGATATGTGTACCTTGGTGGTACACACATCTGAGGGTGCACCCTCAGATATGTGTACCTTGGTGGTACACACATATGAGGGTGCACCCTCAGATATGTGTACCTTGGTGGCACACACATCTGAGGGCGCACCCTCAGATATGTGTACCTTGGTGGCACACACATCTGAGGGTGCACCCTCAGATATGTGTGCCTTGGTGGCACACACATCTGAGGGTGCACCCTCAGTTATGTGTACCCGTGTGCATAAAACGTTGCATGAGGCCGATGCCGTTATAATGAGACCACAGAGCGACTCCTCGATTTTAAGCTGGCGATGCGGTTGCCCGACATGCCATCTGAGAAGCTAAAGGCACTTGTTGACAGGATTATGTTTCTACCGTCACTTCGACTTCCTCTATGAGTGCAGTTTGGAAAAGGTACCGAAACTGAGTGGCAAATACACTCTAGTCCCGGCTCCTGTTCTTAGGGCTGCAAGTGTCGGATGGACTGAACACATCGACTCAAGGTTGAGGGACTGATTACCTCATTCTCCTCCTGTTCTTCAAGTTTCTCCTATGTATGGACTGATGAAGCCACTGTGTGGCGAAACGTTTCCTCAATAAAGATACCCAAGAGTTGCACATGTGTCTAATTTATCAACATGTCGGTTCTCTGAACCATTCATCTACAAGTGTCGGATTAGTTAGCCCTCTTGAAGTTGCTACAGAAACTGGAAAGTCTTGCCCGTATCTGACATGGGTTCCATCGTTGTCGGAACTGCTCTTACACCCTTTCTTTATCTTACCTCCTTGCTGACAGTGTCACCTTTAACAGACTCTCTTTTTGACTTTTTGACAGCAACAGAATCATTACACAACATTTGATTAGCACTCTTCATCGCCTTATTAATTCTACCCTGGTGGTTTAGCGCTTAGTTTTGATGATAATAATAACAGTATAATCTTAATGATAAACTATACCATCTGGTATGTTACTGTACTGCATTTTAATTTAAAGTACTGGAGTAAGTAATATATGAGCGTGTTGTGCTGGGCAAGACTTAACTTACAAGGTGACTCTGGAGAGCAACAAGTTCCTAAATAGACTAACTTCTGACCAACTGAGGCAATAAACACAACTTGCTTGAACAGTAAAGCGACCATTTCACCAAACAAAAATGTAAGAAGCAGCCAGAAATAGAACAGCGCCAGGCAAGGAAGAAGACAATAACGATTCTGGGCGGGGACAATCGACATGTTTTCCATTCAAGGTAAAAGACTCCTAAATTATTGAATCTGAGTTCAGCAACTTCCTAACCCTGACTATAACAATATGTAGATGCCAGTCAGGACAAGTTAGTTTTAGAGTTAGACTAGGACCTGAAGCATAGTAAATGTCTAAAGACACAATCTCGGAATATCAAAAATCAGTAATTCTAAATAAGGTTGTTTAAAGTTGCAGAGAACAAGACGTTTGTTCCAGCTCACTATTGGTTACATCATCAGCCAGAAAAATGACTACATGACAATAGCAGAAAAGAACAGTGTTCTCTCTGAGTGGAGAAAAGTGTTGCCTCGATGATAAACATCCAGGAGGAGAGTGAAGCAGTGACTGCAAGTGTAAGACAGGATACTCTCCTGGTTTGACTTGTATCCCAAAGAGCTAACAAGTGGAAAAAATTATTTTTTCCCCAGCTCGGACAGCCAGTCAAATGTCTAATCTGCCAACACAAAGTATAATTTGTTGTACGTCCTACCTATCAATGTAACTAAATATTAAAAACAAATAACACTATAAAGCATATTTTCACTTTAGCTGTTAACGAAAACAGTATATTTTCTGTATAATAATAGATAACACTTTAAATTATTTGTCCAGCTTATAGTAAATGTCATTTTTCCTGAGGAAATTACACCATCTTCCACATCTCCAACACAATACTTCTTTAAATTTATTAACTGAATTAACTAGATGATAACTCACTAATCTTCGTCTTATATATCTTTTAAATAAGCCTCAAAATTGTTCTTCCTGGGCCTGGTTGCTGATTTTGGTTTAAAAAAGATAACTGATAACTACGCCTCTTGTAAGTGACAGCAACTGATAACTACGCCTCTTGTAAGTGACAGCAACTGATAACTACGCCTCTTGTAAATGACAGCACTTAATGTGTCAACTTCAGACTTTCCAAGACTTTCATTAACTTGGAAATTATTAGTGAATTCTTTTATAAAGACAAATCGAAAATGAGTGTTGAAAATTTAACACATTTCCCTCTGATTACCAGTAAACTGTTGATGTCTAGTTGCAAGTGGACCTATTTTTGCCTATTCTTTCTTGTATCTACAAAGAAATATTTTGGATTAGTCTTGGAATTATTTGTATAATTAATAGCCGATTTTAATTTATCCATTTATGACCTTCATTTTAATAAGAGCATATTGGTCCATAAGCTTCTCTTTCATTGTACAAATAATGTCATCCCTTCTTATTATGATTTTTGTTCTCTGTTTATCTGTTTGGAAAAACAGTTATCTATCACCTCTGTTGGGATTGTCTTTATCAATATATTCAACTCAACATAAAAGCCAAACAAAATTTACAAAATTTGAAAAGAATTTTAAATTTGTTTTTAAGAGAATCAAAGACAAACCATAAGCTTGAAACAGGTACGAAGGAAAAAATATTAAAGAAAAGCTTAATGCTTTTAAATGGAACTCAGAACAGCTTACTGATAATGAAGAGGAAATTAATACACGTTTAACACTTATTTCTCAATTGGTTTTATACAAGATGTTACAAACGAGATCTTAGGGTAAATTATGCAAGATATCAGGAATTAGTGACTCGGTGCTCAGACAAGAACAAACTTAACAACCTAACATATCACTTCAATTTGACTGAAACTAAAATGAATGTTAGAATTAACATGTATCTTCAATAAATCACTACATAAGTGACCTTTTATGTAAAATGTTAAATGTGATACCTAGAGTATATACGCATAGAGAAGTGAATCCATAGCGTTTATTTATAGACTAATCAGCCTAACTCCAACTGTGAGAAAATTAGTGGAATCAGTAAGTACAGGAGAAACTTAGCCGCCGTGAATACAAAATTTGATACATGAGGTACATTACCACGATAAAGAATGTAACATTGTGAAAATATACCTCAGGTAGACATAGGATAGAGTTCCTCACAAGAGACTGACATAGAAGGTAGCTACACGTAGCAGTGGAGAAAATGTCCTTTGGTAGAGAAACTTTGGATATATCCAAGACGAGGTATATTGATGGCAGCTTGGTGACATAACCCAACACAGACGGTCTCCACCTTATCGAGTCTTCCAGTCAGTATACCTTAGTAGATAAAAATAACTCTTCCTTTCCTCGACGAACATTACTGGCAATACCCTTCAATATAGTGTTCACCGAACACTCGCTAATCAGAATGATCAGTCATTTCAGATTCCATTACTGAGGTGTTCTGCTGCGCGATTTCTTTGTAAGTGCTCTCAGAACCCGCTCTCAGAACCCGCTCTCAGAACCCGCTCTCAGAACCCCAATGAAAATAAGTCACTCTGTCTGACTTTTTTGGGTTATCCCAGGTTCTCTACACATATGCTGCTATGTATGATAATTCTATGTAACTGTATTTGTGTATACCTGAATAAACTTACTTACTTACTTACTTGCAGCCCCGATTTAGACCAAAATTATATATGCGAGTACTCCAAAATAACTTAAATCAGCTGCTTATATTTTTTGTCATTAATATTAGACTCTAGATAATACTCAGAGTCGATACCAACAATAACTGTTTATTCATCTCTACTTCCAAGGTTGTTAAGAACATTACTGGGCGGTTTAAAGACACCTGAGCAAATACTAGGACGTGTCTAATAGAAAATTTTCGGTCATGTACCTTCATCAACATCCCAGAACCGAAAAAAATTCTAATAAATGTCCAAATGTTTGTTCACGTGACTTTTTAAAACCACTGTCGGTATCAGTTACTAAAGTTAATATCAACGTTTCTTGGTTACTTAACAAAACCAGTTACATCATCACCACCACTGTAACTTTCACCACATTCAAAGACTTTATTAGATTTAAGAAGGATATTACTGCATCGAGGAGAATGTAGTCAATTACTATATTAGTTACAAATCCCTAACTGTACTAGTACGGTTAGGGATTTGTCTACATGCGTATACGAAGATATATGCTTACGGCACATGTAACACTAAATATACCAGTTTTTACATTGTAACGCGGCTTCTCATTTGATGGGCTGGCTTAAAGCACAGTTATCTGTGAAAAAATGCCTCCAGTCAGTGCTCATACTTCCGACACGAGTACGCTGAGACAAGCAAGTTCCTGACCTAGTAGTCAGGGACATACCACATGGATTCATCACTTTCTCTTTCGTCTATATGTACCTATGCTTACCCTGTACTTTCTATAGTCTTGAGTGAAGCATTGTTAGCACGACGAATGATTGACCGACAACAACAGAATTTTTTACATAAATGTGAAGCTTATCAGAATGGGAAACCATTATATGTTTTTTTTTTACAGTGGTCAACAATGCATCCACTTGTTACGTAGTCTGTGTAATTAGTATAGTTGTGTGAGTAAACGGCGTTGTAAGTAATTTCGGCCATTAAATGAAATGGCCAAGAAATAATCTTTGAAGGCGGAGGAAGGTGACACTAAGGTGGTATAGGATGGTTTACATACATTGGTGAACATCAAAATGGTATACAATACCGACAGGTTGGTAGGTAAGACACATAGGCAACAGTTAGGCAACTTTATTCCGGAACGTTTCGCCTACACAGTAGGCTTCTTCAGTCGAATACAGAAAGTAGGCAGGAACAGTAAACATGTGAAGACGATGTAATCAGTCCATCACCCTTGAAGTCGTAGAATTTTGAGGTTGTCAGTCCCTCAGCCTGGAGAAGTTCAGTTCCATAGTCAGGGTTCGATACGTGGAAAGTGAAGTTTAATGCAAATGTATGTATGGTCTAGCAATGGAAAATAAGTCGGACAGTTACACGAGTGATGATGGTTAAGTGTAAGTAGACGCAGCCTAGTATGGCCTCTTAGGTCTATTGCAGTGCTTACTTATTCGTATATTCTTAATATCCGTTTTCTGAACCCACTTAATACTCTCGGTGTCCAACCCAAACTAGAAGAAACAAATTTTCCAAGTAATGTTTTAAATTAATTTTTTAAATTATTACATTTTAAGATAGTTCGCAGTCAACTTAGATGACTTCTACTGTGGGATAAGGAACCCTTTTATATTGATACAAATGTTCGTTGAAAATAATTACCAACCATTTTAAACAGAGTATATTTACTTCTATGTTTTTGGAATACCTTGGGATTTGTATCCCTGAATTCTATGATAGTATAGGTAGAAAAATCTTTGAAATTCCTTGTAACATACGATATCCACTTATGTTTACTGATAAAGCTTGTCATAAAACAAAGGAAACATTCTACAAGACAGAGCTTAACATCGAGTATAAAGTTGATAATATTAAAATTGTCTTTAAATGCGACATTATCGTTGAACAAAACTTAACTCTGGGTTGCACATACTCCATTTCTTGTAAAAGTTGTGGTAACTTTTACACAGGACAAACTGGTGAGTCCCTTCAGATCAGAGTTAAACAACATATATATGTAATAACTATTCGATAAGAATCCTGTACTTTCTTCGTTCATGTAAGGGATTCAGGCCAATGTGTAGATTGGACTAATGCCAGAAAATTACTTTCCTGTAATTCTTCAGTTCAACGAAATATGGTGGTCTCATCTCTTATCAAACATGATGCACAATATATTTCAAATTTGAGTTCTGGTGTCTATAAACTTGACAATTTTATAGTCCAGAGTATTGTTCATACTTTTCACAAAAAAATATTCATTCTCAAACGGATAATTAATCTTGAATTTTTGTACATATGTATGTGTGTGGGAGGTAGAAATTTGGAGTCACATTCACGGAGCCGGTGAGCTTACTATAGTGCTCTTTTCTTGTTTCTTTTTTTCAAGCTTACTATCTTATTGGTTGTCTATAATTTTAATATATTTTGTAGTTTGACATATTTGCAGTATACCTTTCAATGGAAAATCTTTATCTTTTATAAATCGCGATCCATTAGGTCTCATACAGCATACAGTGTTACTGTTTTTATATTATTGAAATTATGGATCAGTAGCCCTCGTACAGAGTATTTTAAGGTATCCTCTCTGTACTTGAGTAGGTGCTACCTACTCCAGTGCAGAGGTGATACCTACTCCAGGAGACCACTCTCCCAGACACCTAGGCAGTGCTGCTGGGTGGAAGGGGAGACACCACTGATAATATCTGCCAAATAACGAGTGTAATTACTGCCACAAGAGGGAACATTTAGAAGACTACTGTCGTAACAAAAATGAACCTGTCAGGCAGGATCACCAGTTCTTTAGAGATATTCTCAGAGCAAACAATGTAAATGTCAACATATAATAATTGATGATGACCTCAACCAGCATCTTGAACTCACAGTAGTATTTGACTTGAAATACTTTGACTTGCCTATTCACATTTCTGGCTTCTCCCTTGGACCAGTAGTGAGCAATGTGTTTGAAGGCATAGTCATTTTACAACCCCTTGGCTATGCTGGATCATCTGACCACAAGGCTGTCATAATGACACTGAAGATTCCAACAGAACGAGGTGAAAAATCTACACTAACAACCTGGGTGTGGGAAAAAGGAAACTGGCCAGCCATTTGTTCGAAGGTTGAAGCGTCCAGTTGGAAAGCTCTTCTCCAACGTGATGTTGATAAACTGAATTTCTTCATAAGAGAAATCCTTCATCTCCATCACAAATACATCCCTCACTGGCAGCAAGTGACAAAGATTTCATTGAGATCATCCTTGGTTTGGCGTTCGATGTCAAGAGGCCGCTGCTGCTAAGTACCAGGCTTGGGTAAGATATAAGAGGCATCCCGCTATTTATAACAGGAACCTGCACAGGCAAGCCTGTAAAGTAAAAGGACACAAGTGCAACTAATGTGACATTTATTGTGGCAACGTTTCGCTCTCCAGGAGCTTTATCAAGCCATTACAAAGCTCCTGGAGAGCGAAACGTTGCCACAATAAATGTCACATTAGTTGCACTTGTGTCCTTTTACTTTACATATTGTCGGTAATTCTACCAACTTTATTACAGGCAAGCCTGTTGGCAAATGGAAGAAATTCAAAGGTGGGCCATTTCTAGATGGGAATCTGACATAAGAAAAAACTGTCAGCATGAAGAGTGGGCTCCAGAACTTATTGGTTCCAGCGTTGAAAATTTAAAAGGAATCACAAAAGGCATTTACAAGTCATCGTACGGAAGCTATTATCAAATTTCAATATTTTTCAGAGGGACTAAAGTGACTAATATCTGAAAATATACAAAAGTATTAAGACTGACGTCGCTCAGATGTTGGGCTATCAAGTAATCATCATAAATGGGATCAACACAATCAGATGCGACGCTCAGAAACTATCAAGTAATCATCATAAATGGGATCAACACAATCAGATGCGACGCTCAGAAACTATCAAGTAATCATCATAAATGGGGTCAATACAATCAGATGCGACGCTCAGAAACTATCAAGTAATCATCATAAATGGGGTCAATACAATCAGATGCGACGCTCAGAAACTATCAAGTAATCATCATAAATGGGGTCAACACAATCAGATGCGACGCTCAGAAACTATCAAGTAATCATCATAAATGGGGTCAACACAATCAGATGCGACGCTCAGAAACTATCAAGTAATCATCATAAATGGGATCAACACAATCAGATGCGACGCTCAGAAACTATCAAGTAATCATCATAAATGGGATCAACACAATCAGATGCGACGCTCAGAAACTATCAAGTAATCATCATAAATGGGATCAACACAATCAGATGCGACGCTCAGAAACTATCAAGTAATCATCATAAATGGGATCAACACAATCAGATGCGACGCTCAGAAACTATCGCATTCAAAGCAATATTTCATTTTTTTCAATCTTTCCCCCCCCCCAAAAAAAAAAAAAATAAAGGCTAACTTAATTTTAAACATGCCAAAATGAATTTAAATTCTACTATAAATAACGTCAACCAGCTTTTAAGTAAGTAAGTAAACTTTATATAAGCTAAGTAAACATAACATAACCATTTTTAACAATGTTCTTCACGGGACACACATGTTATTAACACATAAACGAGCATTAAGTAAATTTAACCTACGATAACGAAAAAAAATCAAACATTAAAGTTATTTCTGATCAGAAGAGTCCAATTTGATAATTAAAACTGACACTTTATAACTTTCACTTGTGTCCTTTTTACCCAACCTAACACTGAGAGATTGTTTATCTTGCAGAAAATACATCAGCACTGACTCAAGAAATCGTAATGACACGATTGCAAATAAACCATACCCCCGGCCGGGATTGAACCCGCGGTCATAGAGTCTCAAAACTCCAGCCCGTCGCGTTAGCCACTAGACCAGCTAGCCACAATAAGATTCATCCAACTAGGTATATTTCTACACCATATGGTGTAGAAATATACCTAGTTGGATGAATCTTATTGTGGCTAGCTGGTCTAGTGGCTAACGCGACGGGCTGGAGTTTTCAGACTCTATGACCGCGGGTTCAATCCCGGCCGGGGGTATGGTTTACATCAACACTGATAACTTAAAGTTGTCCAAGCGATACATTTTCCTGTTATTGCAGAGAATCTAACTTATGAAACGGTCGAGTTTCGTCCATTTGACTCTGTGTATCAGCCACTGCTTATAGATGCCCTTCATAATGGTCGTATTGTTATCAGAGGAAAGAGCTAAATGATTGTGGTCATAATAGCGTCGGTTTAATACGTGTAATAAAGTTGGTAGAATTACCGACAATATGTAAAGTAAAAGGACACAAGTGCAACTAATGTGACATTTATTGTGGCAACGTTTCGCTCTCCAGGAGCTTTATCAAGTCCATGTATTGTTTGTAATGGCTTGATAAAGCTCCTGGAGAGCGAAACGTTGCCACAATAAATGTCACATTAGTTGCACTTGTGTCCTTTTACTTGGTTTAATACGTGTTTATATTCAATCCATGCACCAGGAAGACAAATTATTCTCCTTGGATCAAGAGCCCTTTATTATCACATGGCAAAATGCAATTAGGTAAAATAATACTGTAACATTTTGAAATTAAAGCTGGCAAAATGGTATAAACAAACTACATTATATGTAAGAATCTTCAGTCAAGTACGACACACGAATATGGAAACTTTGAAGCCGGTCAGAGGGACTTGTCTCCACCTGCCACACGGAAGCTCTAGATGTATTAGGGATGCTGCGCGATCCCTGGAAAGCATCCCCCAGTATTCCATAATTTCACTCCCTTGTCTTCATTGCACGTGATTGGAATAGTGCAGAGTGCGGCATAAGTTGATACTGTACTTATATATTAGTGTTAAAAATATAACACTAAATATTAAATAAATTTCGGAATTTGGTCATATACCAGCCAGTCTTGTGTTAAAGAAACCATCCCATTAGCGATAATCTGTTGCCGATCTGATGAATCATTCTCCAGTTAGGTCACGATTTCCAACCATTTGAAGTATTTCACTCTATTATTTTATCAACAAAATTACCAGCATGCTCAGGAAATTTAGTAGGTACCGTCCAGACCCCATGATGCATCAGACATCAAATATTGAAGCCGTTCAGAAGACGTAAACCGAAAATTTTTAACGTGATTTAATTTAATTAAAAAAATTAAAATGGTCATATCTACACCAGCACAATACAATT
Organism: Cherax quadricarinatus; assembly: GCF_038502225.1. Lineage (NCBI taxonomy): Eukaryota > Metazoa > Arthropoda > Malacostraca > Decapoda > Parastacidae > Cherax > Cherax quadricarinatus. Next base: position 40,187 of record NW_027197214.1, on the reverse strand, counting down.
TAACTTTTCGTCACGAGAAGTCGCACTCTACTGCCAGGTGTTTGTGAGACATCAGGTGCACTTACTGTCACAAAAGGAACTGGGCAGAGATGACCACTGGTTCTTAAGAGGTTCATTCACAGAACCGACTGACAGGATCTCAGTCACTCACACAGATATAGGGACCACTCTTGCAGCCACTCACACAGATATAGGGACCACTCTTGCAGTCACTCACACAGATATAGGGACCACTCTTGCAGCCACTCACACAGATATAGGGACCACTCTTGCAGTCACTCACAGATATAGGGACAACTCTTGCAGTCACTCACACAGTTACTCTGTCTCAGCTTAGCAAGTGGGTCTGTGCCTTTTGCAAAGGCTATGCATTAATTCTGTTATCTATATACTAGCTTGTGCAGAGTGTGGACTTAAGTGGAATATAATTACCTTCCCTTGTGAATGTCTTTATTAAGGATATTCTTCATATCCAAATTAAGTACAGTCCTCAATGGTAGTATGATAATATAATTAAGATTAAAATCAAAGGTCCTAAATCCGAAAGGGTCTTGCAGAATTGCAGGATGGGAAGTGCGAAAGTAGGAATTTTGAAAGGATAGGAGTGACTGAAGGATAGGTGTGCGAGGGTAGAGGTTAGTGAAGACAAGGGATGTGTGCAAGAGTGAAATTTAAATTATTGTGAGTATGTTGAGGAGATAAAGATGTCGGATATAAATCCTGTCAGCTGATAAACAAGACAATGTTTTAAAATATGCTGGCATTACAGAGCAATGTGACAGTCGGTGCAGAGTGGTTCTGGCATTTCTCTAACACATAAGCGAGAGAGCGTATTGTCCCAAACACGATAACTGTGGCAAGATGGTGGTCAGAATCAAATGTTTTTTATCGTATCCTAAGAAGAAAACATTTTGTGTAATTTGAACCAACGTTGTTGGCAACCTTTGAGGAGCTGAGAGATAACTGAAAAATACTCCAAGAAAGGAATACCTTTGTGGGGAAATCGCGAAGTCATGAACTGCTGACCAAGCAGCTTAGTTTGCTTATTTATTGCCATGAACAACGACTTGTTTATGCCTACCAGGAACGCGACATAACCAAAGCTGTATTTAGGCTGGGATGTAATTCTGTAATGTATTGCACTGGTCTCTAAGGGATTAACGTTTCCATGGAGCTTCCATCTGACTTTCGCCGACTGTCATCTAGACGATTAAATTCAGCTGTTTCTTGCTGTCGGATATTTACCGATTCCCATTTTGGTTGATTTGTTTATCGCAGTGTGATTCGTGAAGCAATCACCGTTGTTATTGACGTATTATCCAGGAGCGCTTTTAAATAACATCCATGATAATCTTTTAACACACCGGCCGACTCCCACCGAGATAGGGGTGATCCAAAGAGAAGAAACACTTTCACCATCATTCACTTCATCACTGTCTTACCAGAGGCGCGCCGATACTTCAGTTCAAAACTAAAAATATTCCCACCTCTCTTTCAGACTGCTGGCACTGTACTTCTCACCTCCAGGACTCAAGTCCAGCAAACCGGCTTCCATGAATCCCATCACAAATGTTACTTTACTAACACTCCAACAGCACATCAAGTCATAAAAGCCACTTGGCTTCACTCACTCCTATCTAACACGCTCACATACGCTTGCTGAATGTTTAAACCCCCTCACACACAGAACCTCCTTTAGCCCCTCCCTTCAACCTTTCCTAGGACGACTACTACTCAACTACAGATTCATACGACCTCCAAGTCAACCTATTTTGTTCCATCCTCTTTAAATGTCTGAACCAACTCGATAACCCCTTCTCAGACGTCTGGATAATACCCTCACCTACTTTTAATATCCAAGCTACGAATTATCTACATAATATTCACACCACACTGTGCCCTCAAACACGAAATTTCCACTGCCTCCAGCCTGCTTCCTTCAACATTCACCATCCATGCACTGCCTCCAGCCTGCTTGCTGCAACATTCACCATCCATGCACTGCCTCTAACCCGCTTGCTTCAACACTCACCATCCATGCATTGCCTCCAGCCTCTTTGCTGCAACATTCACCATCCATGCACTGCCTCCATCCTCCTTGCTGCAACATTCACCATCCATGCACTGCCTCCATCCTCCTTGCTGCAACATTCACCATCCATGCACTGCCTCCAGCCTCCTTTCTGCAACATTCACCATCCATGCACTGCCTCCAGCCTCCTTGCTGCAACATTCACCATCCATGCACTGACTCTAACCCGCTTGCTTCAACATTCACCATCCATGCACTGCCTCCAGCCTCCTTGCTGCAACATTCACCATCCATGCACTGCCTCCAGCCTGCTTGCTACAACATTCACCATCCATGCACTGCCTCCAGCCTGCTTGGTGCAACATTCACCATCCATGCACTGCCTCCAACCTCCTTGCTGTAACATTCACCATTCATACACTGCCTCCAGCCTCCTTGCTGCAACATTCACCATCCATGCACTGCCTCCAGCATATATGCTGCAACATTCACCATTCATACACTGCCTCCAGCCTCCTTGCTGCAACATTCACCATCCATGCACTGCCCCCAGCCTCCTTTCTGCAACACTCACCATCCATGCACTGCCTCCATCCTCCTTGCTGCAACACTCACCATCCATGCACTGCCTCCAGCCTCCTTTCTGCAACATTCACCATCCATGCACTGCCTCCAGCCTCCTTGCTGCAACATTCACCAACCATGCACTGCCTCTAATCTGCTTGCTTCAACATTCACCATCCATGCACTGCCTCCAGCCTGCTTGCTGCAACATTCACAATCCATGCACTGCCTGCAGCCTGCTTGCTACAACATTCACAATCCATGCACTGCCTCCATCCTCCTTGCTGCAACATTCACCATCCATGCACTGCCTCCATCCTCCTTGCTGCAACATTCACCATCCATGCACTGCCTCCAGCTTCCTTTCTGCAACATTCACCATCCATGCACTGCCTTCAGCCTGCTTGCTGCAACATTCACCATCCATGCACTGCCCCTTACCCGCTTGCTTCAACATTCACCATCCGTGCACTGCCTCAAGCCTCCTTGTTGCAGCATTCACCATCCATGCACTGCCTCTATCCTCCTTGCTGCAACATTCACCATCCATGCACTGCATCCAGCCTCCTTTCTGCAACATTCACCATCCATGTACTGCCTCCAGCCTCCTTGCTGCAACATTCACCATCCATGCACTGCCTCCAGCCTCCTTGCTGCAAAATTCACCATCCATGCACTGCCTCCAGCCTCCTTGCTGCAACATTCACCATCCATGCACTGCCTCCAGCCTCCTTGCTGCAACATTCACCATCCATGCACTGCCTACAGCCTCCTTGTTGCAACATTCACCATCCATGCACTGCCTCCAGCCTCCTTGCTGCAACATTCACCATTCATACATTGCCTCCAGCCTCCTTGCTGCAACATTCACCATCCATACATTTCCTCCAACCTGCTTGCTCTAACATTCACCATCCATGCTCTGCCTCCCGCCTCCTTGCTGCAACATTCACCATCCATGCACTGCCTCCAGCCTGCTTGCTGCAACATTCTCAATCCAAGTACTGCCTCCAGCCTCCTTGCTGCAACATTCACCTTCCATGCACTGCCTCCATCCTCCTTGCTGCAACATTCACCATTCATGCACTGCCTCCAGCCTCCTTGCTGCAACATTCACCATTCATGCACTGTCTCCAGCCTCCTTGCTGCAACATTCACCATTCATGCACTGTCTCCAGCCTCCTTGCTGCAACATTCACCATTCATGCACTGCCTCCAGCCTCCTTGCTGCAACATTCACCATCCATGCACTGCCTCCATCCTCCTTGCTGCAACATTCACCATCCATGCACTGCCTCCAGCCTCCTTACTGCAACATTCACCATCCATGCACTGCCTCCACCCTCCTTGCTGCAACATTCACCATCCATGCACTGCCTCCATCCTCCTTGCTGCAACATTCACCATCCATGCACTACCTCCAGCCTCCTTTCTGCAACATTCACCATCCATGCACTGACTCCAGCCTCCTTTCTGCAACATACACCATACGTGCACTGCCTCTAACCCGCTGGCTTCAACATTCACCATCCATGCACTTCCTCCAGCCTCCTTGCTGCAATATTCACCATCCATGCACTGCCTCCAGCCTGCTTGCTGCAACATTCACCATCCATGCACTGCCTCCAGCCTGCTTGGTGCAACATTCACCATCCATGCACTGCCTCCAACCTCCTTGCTGCAACATTCACCATTCATACACTGCCTCCATCCTCCTTGCTGCAACATTCACAATCCATGCACTGCCTCCAGTCTCCTTTCTGCAACATTCACCATCCATGCACTGCCTCCAACTTCCTTGCTGCAACATTCACCATCCATGCACTGCCTCTAATCCGCTTGCTTCAACATTCACCATCCATGCACTGCCTCCAGCCTCCTTGCTGCAACATTCACCATCCATGCACTGCCTCCATCCTCCTTGCTGCAACATTCACCATCCATGCACTGCCTCCAGCTTCCTTTCTGCAACATTCACCATCCATGCACTGCATCCAGCTTCCTTTCTGCAACATTCACCATCCATGCACTGCATCTTACCCGCTTGCTTCAACATTCACCATCCGTACACTGCCTCAAGCCTCCTTGTTGCAGCATTCACCATCCAAGCACTGCCTCTATCCTCCTTGCTGCAACATTCACCATCCATGCACTGCCTCCAGCCTCCTTTCTGCAACATTCATCATCCATGTGCTGCCTCCAGCCTCCTTGCTGCAACATTCACCATCCATGCACTGCCCCCAGCCTCCTTGCTGCAACACTCACCATCCATGCACTGCCTCCATCCTCCTTGCTGCAACACTCACCATCCATGCACTGCCTCCAGCCTCCTTTCTGCAACATTCACCATCCATGCACTGCCTCCAGCCTCCTTGCTGCAACATTCACCAACCATGCACTGCCTCTAATCTGCTTGCTTCAACATTCACCATCCATGCACTGCCTCCAGCCTGCTTGCTGCAACATTCACAATCCATGCACTGCCTGCAGCCTGCTTGCTACAACATTCACAATCCATGCACTGCCTCCATCCTCCTTGCTGCAACATTCACCATCCATGCACTGCCTCCATCCTCCTTGCTGCAACATTCACCATCCATGCACTGCCTCCAGCTTCCTTTCTGCAACATTCACCATCCATGCACTGCCTTCAGCCTGCTTGCTGCAACATTCACCATCCATGCACTGCCCCTTACCCGCTTGCTTCAACATTCACCATCCGTGCACTGCCTCAAGCCTCCTTGTTGCAGCATTCACCATCCATGCACTGCCTCTATCCTCCTTGCTGCAACATTCACCATCCATGCACTGCATCCAGCCTCCTTTCTGCAACATTCACCATCCATGTACTGCCTCCAGCCTCCTTGCTGCAACATTCACCATCCATGCACTGCCTCCAGCCTCCTTGCTGCAAAATTCACCATCCATGCACTGCCTCCAGCCTCCTTGCTGCAACATTCACCATCCATGCACTGCCTCCAGCCTCCTTGCTGCAACATTCACCATCCATGCACTGCCTACAGCCTCCTTGTTGCAACATTCACCATCCATGCACTGCCTCCAGCCTCCTTGCTGCAACATTCACCATTCATACATTGCCTCCAGCCTCCTTGCTGCAACATTCACCATCCATGCATTTCCTCCACCCTGCTTGCTCTAACATTCACCATCCATGCTCTGCCTCCAGCCTCCTTGCTGCAACATTCACCATCCATGCACTGCCTCCAGCCTGCTTGCTGCAACATTCTCAATCCAAGGACTGCCTCCAGCCTCCTTGCTGCAACATTCACCTTCCATGCACTGCCTCCATCCTCCTTGCTGCAACATTCACCATTCATGCACTGCCTCCAGCCTCCTTGCTGCAACATTCACCATTCATGCACTGTCTCCAGCCTCCTTGCTGCAACATTCACCATTCATGCACTGTCTCCAGCCTCCTTGCTGCAACATTCACCATTCATGCACTGCCTCCAGCCTCCTTGCTGCAACATTCACCATCCATGCACTGCCTCCATCCTCCTTGCTGCAACATTCACCATCCATGCACTGCCTCCAGCCTCCTTACTGCAACATTCACCATCCATGCACTGCCTCCACCCTCCTTGCTGCAACATTCACCATCCATGCACTGCCTCCATCCTCCTTGCTGCAACATTCACCATCCATGCACTACCTCCAGCCTCCTTTCTGCAACATTCACCATCCATGCACTGACTCCAGCCTCCTTTCTGCAACATACACCATACGTGCACTGCCTCTAACCCGCTGGCTTCAACATTCACCATCCATGCACTTCCTCCAGCCTCCTTGCTGCAATATTCACCATCCATGCACTGCCTCCAGCCTGCTTGCTGCAACATTCACCATCCATGCACTGCCTCCAGCCTGCTTGGTGCAACACTCACCATCCATGCACTGCCTCCAGCCTCCTTTCTGCAACATTCACCATCCATGCACTGCCTCCAGCCTCCTTGCTGCAACATTCACCAACCATGCACTGCCTCTAATCTGCTTGCTTCAACATTCACCATCCATGCACTGCCTCCAGCCTGCTTGCTGCAACATTCACAATCCATGCACTGCCTGCAGCCTGCTTGCTACAACATTCACAATCCATGCACTGCCTCCATCCTCCTTGCTGCAACATTCACCATCCATGCACTGCCTCCATCCTCCTTGCTGCAACATTCACCATCCATGCACTGCCTCCAGCTTCCTTTCTGCAACATTCACCATCCATGCACTGCCTTCAGCCTGCTTGCTGCAACATTCACCATCCATGCACTGCCCCTTACCCGCTTGCTTCAACATTCACCATCCGTGCACTGCCTCAAGCCTCCTTGTTGCAGCATTCACCATCCATGCACTGCCTCTATCCTCCTTGCTGCAACATTCACCATCCATGCACTGCATCCAGCCTCCTTTCTGCAACATTCACCATCCATGTACTGCCTCCAGCCTCCTTGCTGCAACATTCACCATCCATGCACTGCCTCCAGCCTCCTTGCTGCAAAATTCACCATCCATGCACTGCCTCCAGCCTCCTTGCTGCAACATTCACCATCCATGCACTGCCTCCAGCCTCCTTGCTGCAACATTCACCATCCATGCACTGCCTACAGCCTCCTTGTTGCAACATTCACCATCCATGCACTGCCTCCAGCCTCCTTGCTGCAACATTCACCATTCATACATTGCCTCCAGCCTCCTTGCTGCAACATTCACCATCCATGCATTTCCTCCAACCTGCTTGCTCTAACATTCACCATCCATGCTCTGCCTCCAGCCTCCTTGCTGCAACATTCACCATCCATGCACTGCCTCCAGCCTGCTTGCTGCAACATTCTCAATCCAAGGACTGCCTCCAGCCTCCTTGCTGCAACATTCACCTTCCATGCACTGCCTCCATCCTCCTTGCTGCAACATTCACCATTCATGCACTGCCTCCAGCCTCCTTGCTGCAACATTCACCATTCATGCACTGTCTCCAGCCTCCTTGCTGCAACATTCACCATTCATGCACTGTCTCCAGCCTCCTTGCTGCAACATTCACCATTCATGCACTGCCTCCAGCCTCCTTGCTGCAACATTCACCATCCATGCACTGCCTCCATCCTCCTTGCTGCAACATTCACCATCCATGCACTGCCTCCAGCCTCCTTACTGCAACATTCACCATCCATGCACTGCCTCCACCCTCCTTGCTGCAACATTCACCATCCATGCACTGCCTCCATCCTCCTTGCTGCAACATTCACCATCCATGCACTACCTCCAGCCTCCTTTCTGCAACATTCACCATCCATGCACTGACTCCAGCCTCCTTTCTGCAACATACACCATACGTGCACTGCCTCTAACCCGCTGGCTTCAACATTCACCATCCATGCACTTCCTCCAGCCTCCTTGCTGCAATATTCACCATCCATGCACTGCCTCCAGCCTGCTTGCTGCAACATTCACCATCCATGCACTGCCTCCAGCCTGCTTGGTGCAACATTCACCATCCATGCACTGCCTCCAACCTCCTTGCTGCAACATTCACCATTCATACACTGCCTCCATCCTCCTTGCTGCAACATTCACCATCCATGCACTGCCTCCAGTCTCCTTTCTGCAACATTCACCATCCATGCACTGCCTCCAACTTCCTTGCTGCAACATTCACCATCCATGCACTGCCTCTAATCCGCTTGCTTCAACATTCACCATCCATGCACTGCCTCCAGCCTCCTTGCTGCAACATTCACCATCCATGCACTGCCTCCATCCTCCTTGCTGCAACATTCACCATCCATGCACTGCCTCCAGCTTCCTTTCTGCAACATTCACCATCCATGCACTGCATCCAGCTTCCTTTCTGCAACATTCACCATCCATGCACTGCATCTTACCCGCTTGCTTCAACATTCACCATCCGTACACTGCCTCAAGCCTCCTTGTTGCAGCATTCACCATCCATGCACTGCCTCTATCCTCCTTGCTGCAACATTCACCATCCATGCACTGCCTCCAGCCTCCTTTCTGCAACATTCATCATCCATGTGCTGCCTCCAGCCTCCTTGCTGCAACATTCACCATCCATGCACTGCCTCCAGCCTCCTTGCTGCAACATTCACCATCCATGCACTGCCTCCAGCCTGCTTGCTGCAACATTCACCATCCATGCACTGCCTCCAGCCTCCTTGCTGCAACATTCACCATCCATGCACGGCCTCCAGCCTCCTTGCTGCAACATTCACCATTCATACACTGCCTCCAGCCTCCTTGCTGCAACATTCACTATCCATGCACTGCCTCCAGCATATATGCTGCAACATTCACCATTCATACACTGCCCCCAGCCTCCTTGCTGCAACACTCACCATCCATGCACTGCCTCCATCCTCCTTTCTGCAACATTCACCATCGATGCACTGCCTCCAGCCTCCTTGCTGCAACACTCATCATCCATGCACTGCCTCCAGCCTCCTTTCTGCAACATTCACCATCGATGCACTGCCTCCAGCCTCCTTGCTGCAACATTCACCAACCATGCACTGCCTCTAATCTGCTTGCTTCAACATTCACCATCCATGCACTGCCTCCAGCATGCTTGCTGCAACATTCACAATCCATGCACTGCCTCCAGCCTGCTTGCTGCAACATTCACAATCCATGCACTGCCTCCATCCTCCTTGCTGCAACATTCACCATCCATGCACTGCCTCCATCCTCCTTGCTGCAACATTCACCATCCATGCACTGCCTCCAGCTTCCTTTCTGCAACATTCACCATCCATGCACTGCCTTCAGCCTGCTTGCTGCAACATTCACCATCCATGCACTGCCCCTTATCCGCTTGCTTCAACATTCACCATCCGTGCACTGCCTCAAGCCTCCTTGTTGCAGCATTCACCATCCATGCACTGCCTCTATCCTCCTTGCTGCAACATTCACCATCCATGCACTGCATCCAGCCTCCTTTCTGCAACATTCACCATCCATGTACTGCCTCCAGCCTCCTTGCTGCAACATTCACCATCCATGCACTGCCTCCAGCCTCCTTGCTGCAACATTCACCATCCATGCACTTCCTCCAGCCTCCTTGCTGCAACATTCACCATCCATGCACTGCCTCCAGCCTCCTTGCTGCAACATTCACCATCCATGCACTGCCTACAGCCTCCTTGTTGCAACATTCACCATCCATGCACTGCCTCCAGCCTCCTTGCTGCAACATTCACCATTCATACATTGCCTCCAGCCTCCTTGCTGCAACATTCACCATCCATGCATTTCCTCCAACCTGGTTGCTCTAACATTCACCATCCATGCTCTGCCTCCAGCCTCCTTGCTGCAACATTCACCATCCATGCACTGCCTCCAGCCTGCTTGCTGCAACATTCTCAATCCAAGTTCTGCCTCCAGCCTCCTTGCTGCAACATTCACCTTCCATGCACTGCCTCCATCCCCCTTGCTGAAACATTCACCATTCATGCACTGCCTCCAGCCTCCTTGCTGCAACATTCACCATTCATGCACTGTCTCCAGCCTCCTTGCTGCAACATTCACCATCCATGCACTGCCTCCATCCTCCTTGCTGCAACATTCACCATCCATGCACTGCCTCCAGCCTCCTTACTGCAACATTCACCATCCATGCACTGCCTCCACCCTCCTTGCTGCAACATTCACCATCCATGCACTGCCTCCATCCTCCTTGCTGCAACATTCACCATCCATGCACTGCCTCCATCCTCCTTGCTGCAACATTCACCATCCATGCACTGCCTCCAGCCTCCTTTCTGCAACATTCACCATCCATGCACTGACTCCAGCCTCCTTGCTGCAACATACACCATACGTGCACTGCCTCTAACCCGCTGGCTTCAACATTCACCATCCATGCATTTCCTCCAACCTGCTTGCTCTAACATTCACCATCCATGCTCTGCCTCCAGCCTCCTTGCTGCAACATTCACCATCCATGCACTGCCTCCAGCCTGCTTGCTGCAACATTCTCAATCCAAGGACTGCCTCCAGCCTCCTTGCTGCAACATTCACCTTCCATGCACTGCCTCCATCCTCCTTGCTGCAACATTCACCATTCATGCACTGCCTCCAGCCTCCTTGCTGCAACATTCACCATTCATGCACTGTCTCCAGCCTCCTTGCTGCAACATTCACCATTCATGCACTGTCTCCAGCCTCCTTGCTGCAACATTCACCATTCATGCACTGCCTCCAGCCTCCTTGCTGCAACATTCACCATCCATGCACTGCCTCCATCCTCCTTGCTGCAACATTCACCATCCATGCACTGCCTCCAGCCTCCTTACTGCAACATTCACCATCCATGCACTGCCTCCACCCTCCTTGCTGCAACATTCACCATCCATGCACTGCCTCCATCCTCCTTGCTGCAACATTCACCATCCATGCACTACCTCCAGCCTCCTTTCTGCAACATTCACCATCCATGCACTGACTCCAGCCTCCTTTCTGCAACATACACCATACGTGCACTGCCTCTAACCCGCTGGCTTCAACATTCACCATCCATGCACTTCCTCCAGCCTCCTTGCTGCAATATTCACCATCCATGCACTGCCTCCAGCCTGCTTGCTGCAACATTCACCATCCATGCACTGCCTCCAGCCTGCTTGGTGCAACATTCACCATCCATGCACTGCCTCCAACCTCCTTGCTGCAACATTCACCATTCATACACTGCCTCCATCCTCCTTGCTGCAACATTCACCATCCATGCACTGCCTCCAGTCTCCTTTCTGCAACATTCACCATCCATGCACTGCCTCCAACTTCCTTGCTGCAACATTCACCATCCATGCACTGCCTCTAATCCGCTTGCTTCAACATTCACCATCCATGCACTGCCTCCAGCCTCCTTGCTGCAACATTCACCATCCATGCACTGCCTCCATCCTCCTTGCTGCAACATTCACCATCCATGCACTGCCTCCAGCTTCCTTTCTGCAACATTCACCATCCATGCACTGCATCCAGCTTCCTTTCTGCAACATTCACCATCCATGCACTGCATCTTACCCGCTTGCTTCAACATTCACCATCCGTACACTGCCTCAAGCCTCCTTGTTGCAGCATTCACCATCCATGCACTGCCTCTATCCTCCTTGCTGCAACATTCACCATCCATGCACTGCCTCCAGCCTCCTTTCTGCAACATTCATCATCCATGTGCTGCCTCCAGCCTCCTTGCTGCAACATTCACCATCCATGCACTGCCTCCAGCCTCCTTGCTGCAACATTCACCATCCATGCACTGCCTCCAGCCTGCTTGCTGCAACATTCACCATCCATGCACTGCCTCCAGCCTCCTTGCTGCAACATTCACCATCCATGCACGGCCTCCAGCCTCCTTGCTGCAACATTCACCATTCATACACTGCCTCCAGCCTCCTTGCTGCAACATTCACTATCCATGCACTGCCTCCAGCATATATGCTGCAACATTCACCATTCATACACTGCCCCCAGCCTCCTTGCTGCAACATTCACCATCGATGCACTGCCTCCAGCCTCCTTGCTGCAACATTCACCAACCATGCACTGCCTCTAATCTGCTTGCTTCAACATTCACCATCCATGCACTGCCTCCAGCCTCCTTTCTGCAACATTCACCATCGATGCACTGCCTCCAGCCTCCTTGCTGCAACATTCACCAACCATGCACTGCCTCTAATCTGCTTGCTTCAACATTCACCATCCATGCACTGCCTCCAGCATGCTTGCTGCAACATTCACAATCCATGCACTGCCTCCAGCCTGCTTGCTGCAACATTCACAATCCATGCACTGCCTCCATCCTCCTTGCTGCAACATTCACCATCCATGCACTGCCTCCATCCTCCTTGCTGCAACATTCACCATCCATGCACTGCCTCCAGCTTCCTTTCTGCAACATTCACCATCCATGCACTGCCTTCAGCCTGCTTGCTGCAACATTCACCATCCATGCACTGCCCCTTACCCGCTTGCTTCAACATTCACCATCCGTGCACTGCCTCAAGCCTCCTTGTTGCAGCATTCACCATCCATGCACTGCCTCTATCCTCCTTGCTGCAACATTCACCATCCATGCACTGCATCCAGCCTCCTTTCTGCAACATTCACCATCCATGTACTGCCTCCAGCCTCCTTGCTGCAACATTCACCATCCATGCACTGCCTCCAGCCTCCTTGCTGCAACATTCACCATCCATGCACTTCCTCCAGCCTCCTTGCTGCAACATTCACCATCCATGCACTGCCTCCAGCCTCCTTGCTGCAACATTCACCATCCATGCACTGCCTACAGCCTCCTTGTTGCAACATTCACCATCCATGCACTGCCTCCAGCCTCCTTGCTGCAACATTCACCATTCATACATTGCCTCCAGCCTCCTTGCTGCAACATTCACCATCCATGCATTTCCTCCAACCTGGTTGCTCTAACATTCACCATCCATGCTCTGCCTCCAGCCTCCTTGCTGCAACATTCACCATCCATGCACTGCCTCCAGCCTGCTTGCTGCAACATTCTCAATCCAAGTTCTGCCTCCAGCCTCCTTGCTGCAACATTCACCTTCCATGCACTGCCTCCATCCCCCTTGCTGAAACATTCACCATTCATGCACTGCCTCCAGCCTCCTTGCTGCAACATTCACCATTCATGCACTGTCTCCAGCCTCCTTGCTGCAACATTCACCATCCATGCACTGCCTCCATCCTCCTTGCTGCAACATTCACCATCCATGCACTGCCTCCAGCCTCCTTACTGCAACATTCACCATCCATGCACTGCCTCCACCCTCCTTGCTGCAACATTCACCATCCATGCACTGCCTCCATCCTCCTTGCTGCAACATTCACCATCCATGCACTGCCTCCATCCTCCTTGCTGCAACATTCACCATCCATGCACTGCCTCCAGCCTCCTTTCTGCAACATTCACCATCCATGCACTGACTCCAGCCTCCTTGCTGCAACATACACCATACGTGCACTGCCTCTAACCCGCTGGCTTCAACATTCACCATCCATGCACTTCCTCCAGCCTCCTTGCTGCAATATTCACCATCCATGCACTGCCTCCAGCCTGCTTGCTGCAACATTCACCATCCATGCACTGCCTCCAGCCTGCTTGGTGCAACATTCACCATCCATGCACTGCCTCCAACCTCCTTGCTGCAACATTCACCATTCATACACTGCCTCCATCCTCCTTGCTGCAACATTCACCATCCATGCACTGCCTCCAGTCTCCTTTCTGCAACATTCACCATCCATGCACTGCCTCCAACTTCCTTGCTGCAACATTCACCATCCATGCACTGCCTCTAATCCGCTTGCTTCAACATTCACCATCCATGCACTGCCTCCAGCCTCCTTGCTGCAACATTCACCATCCATGCACTGCCTCCATCCTCCTTGCTGCAACATTCACCATCCATGCACTGCCTCCAGCTTCCTTTCTGCATCATTCACCATCCATGCACTGCATCCAGCTTCCTTTCTGCAACATTCACCATCCATGCACTGCATCTTACCCGCTTGCTTCAACATTCACCATTCGTACACTGCCTCAAGCCTCCTTGTTGCAGCATTCACCATCCATGCACTGCCTCTATCCTCCTTGCTGCAACATTCACCATCCATGCACTGCCTCCAGCCTCCTTTCTGCAACATTCATCATCCATGTGCTGCCTCCAGCCTCCTTGCTGCAACATTCACCATCCATGCACTGCCTCCAGCCTCCTTGCTGCAACATTCACCATCCATGCACTGCCTCCAGCCTGCTTGCTGCAACATTCACCATCCATGCACTGCCTCCAGCCTCCTTGCTGCAACATTCACCATCCATGCACTGCCTCCAGCCTCCTTGCTGCAATATTCACCATTCATACACTGCCTCCAGCCTCCTTGCTGCAACATTCACCATCCATGCATTGCCTCCAACCTGCTTGCTGTAACATTCACCATCCATGCTCTGCCTCCAGCCTTCTTGCTGCAACATTCACCATCAATGCACTGCCTCTAGCCTGTTTGCTGCAACATTCACAATCCATGCACTACCTCCATCCTCCTTGCTGCAACATTCACCATCCATGCACTGCCTCCAGCCTCCTTGCTGTAACATTCATCATCCATGTGCTGCCTCCAGCCTCCTTGCTGCAACATTCACCATCCATGCACTGCCTCCAGCCTCCTTGCTGCAACATTCACCATCCATGCACTACCTCCATCCTCCTTGCTGCAACATTCACCATCCATGCACTGCCTCCAGCCTCCTTGCTGCAACATTCACCAACCATGCACTGCCTCCATCCTCCTTGCTGAAACATTCACCATTCATGCACTGCCTCCAGCCTCCTTGCTGCAACATTCACCATTCGTGCACTGTCTCCAGCCTCCTTGCTGCAACATTCACCATCCATGCACTGCCTCCATCCTCCTTGCTGCAACATTCACCATCCATGCACTGCATCCAGCCTCCTTGCTGCAACATTCACCATCCATGCACTGCCTCCACCCTCCTTGCTGCAACATTCACCATTCATGCACTACCTCCAGCCTCCTTGCTGCAACATTCAACATCATCCATGTACTGCAACTCGCCTCCTTGTTGCAACATTCACCATTCATGCACTGTCCCCAGCCTCCTTGCTGCAGTATTCACCATCCATGCACTGCCTCCAGCCTCCTTGCTGCAACTATCACAATCCATGCACTGCCTCCATCCTCCTTGCTGCAACATTCACCATTCATGCACTGCCTCCAGCCTCCTTGCTGCAACATTCACCATCCATGTACTGTCTCCATCCTCCTTGTTGCAACATTCACCATTCATGCACTGTCTCCTACCTCCTTGCTGCAATATTCACCATCCATGCACTGCCTCCAGCCTCCTTGCTGCAACATTCATCATCCATGCACTGCCTCTAGCCTCCTTGCTGCAACATTCACCATCCATGCACTGCCTCCAGCCTCCTTGCTGCAACATTAAACATCTATGTACTGCCTCCATCCTCCTTGCTGCAACATTCATCATCCATGCACTGCCTCCAGCCTCCTTGCTGCAACATTCAACATCCATGTACTGCCTCCAGCCTCCTTGCTGCAACATTCAACATCCATGCACTGCCTCTAGCCTCCTTGCTGCAACATTCACCATCCATGCACTGCCTCCATCCTCCTTGCTGCAACATTCAACATCCATGTACTGCCTCCAGCCTCCTTGCTGCAACATTCACCATTCATGCACTCTCTCCGGCCTCCTTGCTGCAACATTCACCATCCATGCACTGCCTCCAGCCTCCTTGCTGCAACATTCATCATCCATGCACTGCCTCTAGCCTCCTTGCTGCAACATTCAACATCCATGCACTGCCTCTAGCCTCCTTGCTGCAACATTCACCATTCATGCACTGTCTCCGGCCTCCTTGCTGCAATATTTACCAACCATGCACTGCCTCCAGCCTCCTTGCTGCAACATTCAACATCCATGCACTGCCTCTAGCCTCCTTGCTGCAACATTCAACATCCATGCACTGCCTCCAGCCTCCTTGCTGCAACATTCACCATTCATGCACTGCCTCCAGCCTCCTTGTCGCAACATTCAACATCCATGTACTGCCTCCAGCCTCCTTGCTGTAACATTCACCATTCATGCACTGCCTCCAGCCTCCTTGTTGCAGCATTCAACATCCACGTACTGCCTCCGGCCTCCTTGCTCCAACATTCACCATTCATGCACTGCCTGCAGCCTCCTTGCTGCAACATTCAACATCCATGTACTGCCTCCAGCCTCCTTGCTGCAACATTCACCATTCATGCACTCTCTCCGGCCTCCTTGCTGCAAAATTCACCATTCATGCACTGCCTCCAGCCTCCTTGCTGCAACATTCACCATCCATGCACTGCCTCCAGCCTCCTTGCTGCAACATTCAACATCCATGTACTGCCTCCATCCTCCTTGCTGCAACATTCACCATTTATGCACTGCCTGCAGCCTTCTTGCTGCAACATTCAACATCCATGTACTGCCTCCAGCCTCCTTGCTGCAACATTCACCATTCATGCACTCTCTCCTGCCTCCTTGCTGCAATATTCACCATCCATGCACTGCCTCCAGCCTCCTTGCTTCAACATTCACCATCCATACACTGCCTCTAGCCTCCTTGCTGCAACATTCACCATCCATGCACTGCCTCCAGCCTCCTTGCTGCAACATTCCCCATCCATGCACTGCCTCTAGCCTCCTTGCTGCAACATTCAGCATCCATGCACTGCCTCCAGCCTCCTTGCTGCAACATTTAACATCCATGTACTGCCTCCAGCCTCATTGCTGCAACATTCACCATTCATGTACTGTCTCCGGCCTCCTTGCTGCAATATTTACCAACCATGCACTGCCTCCAGCCTCCTTGCTGCAACATTCACCATTCATGCACTGTCTCCGGCCTCCTTGCTGCAACATTCACCATTCATGCACTGCCTCCAGCCTCCCTGCTGTAACATTCAACATCCATGTGCTTCCTCCAGCCTCCTTGCTGCAACATTCACCATTCATGCACTGCCTCCAGCCTCCTTGCTGCAACATTCAACATCCATATAGTGCCTCCAGCCTCCTTGCTGCAACATTCACCGTCCATGCACTACACCCATATATTAGTGTTACCACAATATTCTTATACATTCTCATTTATGCCTTTACTAAAACTAAGATCAGCGTCAACTAACACATGAAGACCTGTGTTCACTATTACTATGATCATAGAACACTCTCGTTTTTATACACATCTCCTCAGAACACTGTAACTACGATCAGTAAAATCTAAGATCACTTTTACTAAGATCCAGTACACACTTATTTTTATACACATCTCCTTAGAACACAAAATCATGAGTACCAAGTCCGTAAGACGATTACCAAAATCTAAGATCACTCATCTCAAACCACTAAGATCACTAAAACTAAGATCGCTCTCAACTAATACATGAAGACCCAAGAACACTATTACTAAGTTCACTTACCATTATGTAAAGAACACTAAAACTATGAATACTATTACTAAAACCACTAAAACTGCGATTACTTGAAACTAAGATCACTGAAGAACACTAATATAATGATCACTAAAATCTAAGAACACTATGAACAATGTTCATTAACATCTATGACATGCTCACTTTTAGTAATCTTTGTTTTAGTGATCTTAGTAATAGTATTATTCATAGTTTTAGTGTTCTTGATATAGTAAGTGATCTTAGTAATAGTGTTCTTGGCTTTTCATGTATTATTTGATGGGGATCTTAGTTTCAGTGAACTTAGTGGTTTTAAACCGATTGATCTTAAATTTTGGTAATCATCTTATGGATTTGGTACTCATGATTTTGTGTTCTGAGGAGATATGTTAAATGAGTGTGTACTGGGATCTTAATAAAAGTGATCTTAGTTTTTCATGATCATAGTTATAGTGCTCTGAGGAGATGTGTATAAAAATGAGTGTTCTGTGATCTTAGTAATAGGAAATTTAAGTCTTCATGTGTTAATTGATGTTGATCTTAGTTTTGGTGATCTTAGTGGTCTTGGCTTAAGTGATCTTAGATTTTGCTAAACAAGTGCTTGATGAACGTATTTTTTTCTTTTTTAATGAGTCCTTAGTTTTTCAGTGATCTCAGATAGAGTGAATTAAGGGTATGTGTGTGAAAATGAGTGTGTTCTGTGATCACTGTTTTGGTGATCTTGTCTTAAATGATTATTATTTTGGTGGTCTTAGTGATCTGTCTTAAGTGATTTTAGATTTTGGTAATCATCTTATGGATTTGGTGATCATGATTTTGTTCTGATATGTGTATAAAATGTGTACTTCGACCAAATTAAAAGTGATCTTAGTTCTTTTAGTGATCGTAGTTATAGTTCTGCGATGTGTATAAAGATAAGAGTGTTCTGTGATCTTAGTAATAGTGATCCTAGGTCTTCATATATTGGTTGATGTTGATCTTAGTTGTAGTGATCTTAGTGATTATGATTTGAGTGAGCTTAGATAAGTAAACGTATTATGGGTTTGGTGAACATGATTTTGTGTTCTGAGGAGATGGAGCAGGGGATGTGGGTGGGTGTGGGGAGATGAGGTTAAAGGGTGTGGGAGTTGGATGTGGGAAGGTATGTGGGAGATGCTCTACATAGAGTGAAACCAGGTAAATTTAACTCGGGTAATGGCTTCCCATAGAGAAAATTGACAGTTCCTACAGGCAAGGTACTTATATGGGTCTATAAAAGATGAGGTGAATTGATGAGGGGAAAAGGGTGAGTGGTGCACTTAGGAGTCTGTGGAGACAAAGAACTTTGTCCTTGGAAGCAACGAGGGGAATGTATGAGAGTATAGTTTTACCAACGCTCTTATATGGGTGTGAAGCATGGATGATGAATGTTGCAGCGAGGAGAAGGCTGGAGGCAGTGGAGATGTCATGTCTGAGAGCAATGTGTGGTGTGAATATAATGCAGAGAATTCGTAGTTTGGAAGTTAGGAGGAGGTGCGGGATTACCAAAACTGTTGTCCAGAGGGCTGAGGAAGGGTTGTTGAAGTGGTTCGGACATGTAGAGAGAATGGAGCGAAACAGAATGACTTCAAGAGTGTATCAGTCTGTAGTGGAAGGAAGGCGGGGTAGGGGTCGGCCTAGGAAAGGTTGGAGGGAGGGGGTAAAGGAGGTTTTGTGTGTTTGATAGGAGTGAATGGAGACAAATGGTTTTTAGTACTTGACGTGCTATTGGAGTGTGAGCAAAGTAACATTTATGAAGGGATTCAGGGAAACCGGCAGGCCGGACTTGAGTCCTGGAGATGGGAAGTACAGTGCCTATATATATATATATATATATATATATATATATATATATATATATATATATATATATATATATATATATATACATATATATATATATATATATATATTATTTAAAGACAAAATACATTGGCCAAACATTCACAAAAATACAACAGAAAGTAAAACAACATAGGTAACTCAGAGCTACATCTCGAATACTTCGTCCAGCTCCCCTGCGGTGGGCCGCGTGCCCAGAATGCTGCAGGCATTTCCTCTCTGGATCGCAACACTGAGTCTCTGAAAGAGGAAGCTGGTCGCCCTGTGGTCCTTGGTTTCTATGATGAGCTTTTCACCCAGCTCTTTGAGGAACTTTAGAGCACACTTGCCCCATGCTCCAAGGGTCTCCGACCCTATTGGAATGAAGTTATAGCAAGGGGGAAGGTCTTCATATTTTCGGATCTTCTGGGTCTCCCTGTGGCTGGCAGCTCCACCCCCTTCCACTACAGAGTATGGCAAGTAGGTGTCTGCCAATGTGGCAGCACAGGTGTAGTCCCAGGCAATCTGCTTTCCATCCTTCCAGGGTAGCATAGTGGCTCCATCAGGACGCTTTTGACTTCCATCAGACCTCTGTACTTGGGGTTCCCGTTGAGCTGGGCAACGGGCTGTGGCGAGGCTTCTCTTTATTATGTCATTGACCTCCTCATGTCTGGCATACTTCCCTTCTGCTGTGTGACACACGAGACCATGAAGTCCGAATTGATCAGCTGTCGCCCTGCCGCAAATACACCTATGTTCGGTGAGGATGGGGGCGGCTAGGCGAAGAGCAACACCAATCCGAATGGCCTGTGGGTCGAGACGGGTGCCCAGGGAGGAATTGGGAACAGCTAACAGGAAATCTCCTGAGTGTGGTGCCTTCACTGCCAGGAGACGAGCTTTGTCCTTTCCTGAAGCATTGGAGAGCATTGTGTTGGCGATTTTTTCCATGATCGGTTTGTCCCAGTGGGACTGTTTGTGCTGTTTGGGAGGAGCTGGTCTACTGGAGGAGTCTGTAAGGGTGTCCCACCGAATCGCTGCTTCAGTAAACCTGGGGTCTTGAGCTCCTACCACGTCTCTCAAGCGTTCGGGCACTATCTTCTTGACTAATGCACTGGAAGCCAAACACGAAGACAGAAAAGCAGGTAAAGCAACATGCGTTGCTTTACGCACCCCTATACCTCCCAGTCGCACTGGGAGGGTTGCCTGATCCCATTGCTCATCCTCTAGTGACAGGTTCAGTGCCTTCTTAAAAGTTGATCTCAGGTGTGCGTCATATTCATCGAGTGTTGGGTTGTCAAAAGAGGGTGCACACCTCAAGAAGTAAGTGAGTCTTGGCATAGTAAGACACCTTGTGAGGAGATACAGAGCATCATGGGCATCAAGATCGCTTATTCTCTCCTCCATTCTCATATCATTCAATATATCGATATATATATATATATATATATATATATATATATATATATATATATATATATATATATATATATATATATATATATATATATATATATATATATATATATATATATATATATATATATATATATATATATATATATATATATATATATATATATATATATATATATATATATATATATATATATATATATATATATATTATTATCACACCGGCCGATTCCCACCAAGGCAGGGTGGCCCGAAAAAGAAAAACTTTCACCATCATTCACTCCATCACTGTCTTGCCAGAAGGGTGCTTTACACTACAGTTTTTAAACTGCAACATTAACACCCCTCCTTCAGAGTGCAGGCACTGTACTTCCCATCTCCAGGACTCAAGTCCGGCCTGCCGGTTTCCCTGAATCCCTTCATAAATGTTACTTTGCTCACACTCCAACAGCACGTCAAGTATTAAAAACCATTTGTCTCCATTCACTCCTATCAAACACGCTCACGCATGCCTGCTGGAAGTCCAAGCCCCTCGCACACAAAACCTCCTTTACCCCCTCCCTCCAACCCTTCCTAGGCCGACCCCTACCCCGCCTTCCTTCCACTACAGACTGATACACTCTTGAAGTCATTCTGTTTCGCTCCATTCTCTCTACATGTCCGAACCACCTCAACAACCCTTCCTCAGCCCTCTGGACAACAGTTTTGGTAATCCCGCACCTCCTCCTAACTTCCAAACTACGAATTCTCTGCATTATATTCACACCACACATTGCCCTCAGACATGACATCTCCACTGCCTCCAGCCTTCTCCTCGCTGCAACATTCATCACCCACGCTTCACACCCATATAAGAGCGTTGGTAAAACTATACTCTCATACATTCCCCTCTTTGCCTCCAAGGACAAAGTTCTTTGTCTCCACAGACTCCTAAGTGCACCACTCACTCTTTTTCCCTCATCAATTCTATGATTCACCTCATCTTTCATAGACCCATCCGCTGACACGTCCACTCCCAAATATCTGAATACGTTCACCTCCTCCATACTCTCTCCCTCCAATCTGATATTCAATCTTTCATCACCTAATCTTTTTGTTATCCTCATAACCTTACTCTTTCCTGTATTCACCTTTAATTTTCTTCTTTTGCACACCCTACCAAATTCATCCACCAATCTCTGCAACTTCTCTTCAGAATCTCCCAAGAGCACAGTGTCATCAGCAAAGAGCAGCTGTGACAACTCCCACTTTGTGTGTGATTCTTTATCTTTTAACTCCACGCCTCTTGCCAAGACCCTCGCATTTACTTCTCTTACAACCCCATCTATAAATATATTAAACAACCACGGTGACATCACACATCCTTGTCTAAGGCCTACTTTTACTGGGAAAAAATTTCCCTCTTTCCTACATACTCTAACTTGAGCCTCACTATCCTCGTAAAAACTCTTCACTGCTTTCAGTAACCTACCTCCTACACCATACACTTGCAACATCTGCCACATTGCCCCCCTATCCACCCTGTCATACGCCTTTTCCAAATCCATAAATGCCACAAAGACCTCTTTAGCCTTATCTAAATACTGTTCACTTATATGTTTCACTGTAAACACCTGGTCCACACACCCCCTACCTTTCCTAAAGCCTCCTTGTTCATCTGCTATCCTATTCTCCGTCTTACTCTTAATTCTTTCAATTATAACTCTACCATACACTTTACCAGGTACACTCAACAGACTTATCCCCCTATAATTTTTGCACTCTCTTTTATCCCCTTTGCCTTTATACAAAGGAACTATGCATGCTCTCTGCCAATCCCTAGGTACCTTACCCTCTTCCATACATTTATTAAATAATTGCACCAACCACTCCAAAACTATATCCCCACCTGCTTTTAACATTTCTATCTTTATCCCATCAATCCCGGCTGCCTTACCCCCTTTCATTTTACCTACTGCCTCACGAACTTCCCCCACACTCACAACTGGCTCTTCCTCACTCCTACAAGATGTTATTCCTCCTTGCCCTATACACGAAATCACAGCTTCCCTATCTTCATCAACATTTAACAATTCCTCAAAATATTCCTTCCATCTTCCCAATACCTCTAACTCTCCATTTAATAACTCTCCTCTCCTATTTTTAACTGACAAATCCATTTGTTCTCTAGGCTTTCTTAACTTGTTAATCTCACTCCAAAACTTTTTCTTATTTTCAACAAAATTTGTTGATAACATCTCACCCACTCTCTCATTTGCTCTCTTTTTACATTGCTTCACCACTCTCTTAACTTCTCTCTTTTTCTCCATATACTCTTCCCTCCTTGCATCACTTCTACTTTGTAAAAACTTCTCATATGCTAACTTTTTCTCCCTTACTACTCTCTTTACATCATCATTCCACCAATCGCTCCTCTTCCCTCCTGCACCCACTTTCCTGTAACCACAAACTTCTGCTGAACACTCTAACACTACATTTTTAAACCTACCCCATACCTCTTCGACCCCATTGCCTATGCTCTCATTAGCCCATCTATCCTCCAATAGCTGTTTATATCTTACCCTAACTGCCTCCTCTTTTAGTTTATAAACCTTCACCTCTCTCTTCCCTGATGCTTCTATTCTCCTTGTATCCCATCTACCTTTTACTCTCAGTGTAGCTACAACTAGAAAGTGATCTGATATATCTGTGGCCCCTCTATAAACATGTACATCCTGAAGTCTACTCAACAGTCTTTTATCTACCAATACATAATCCAACAAACTACTGTCATTTCGCCCTACATCATATCGTGTATACTTATTTATCCTCTTTTTCTTAAAATATGTATTACCTATAACTAAACTGAAATAAAGCAATCTCATATTTTGAATCTCGGTGGCCTCATATATACAGACTACCCAAGACTGCACATGGAACTGTATATATGTAGTGGGAAGATCAGTAATAACCAAGTATGATTTAACAAGAGAAATCCTTATCTTCAGCATTAGTGCGTTGTCCCCTGCCAGCACTTAGTCAACCAACCTTCTCTCATCGTGGGGCTTTTCTAGGAGACTGCAAGAATTCACAAGAATCGGGACACATCAACTGAACCAAAGGACGTCGTTGGACCCAAAGACGTCAGGATCAATCCACAAGAAAGGCATAATGTATGATTATTAATGAGGAACGTCAAGTATGCTGCATGCGGCATAGAAATTAGACAAGGACAGGAGGTATCTGTTGCACGTACTGTTGTGGCAACCCAGACGACTATGTTCCTCTATGAGGTATGTCATCACCTCTGAGGGGCGAAAATGAACCAATCAAGAGAGAGAGAGGAGCGAGCAAATGGAAAACTAGTAATGCATTAAGACAAGTTAGCACTCACTGAGTCTGTCAAGCTGCTGGGTCGGAAGTTTGCAAAACGCATAACCCTGACTACCTGCAGCCCAGTTAATGTAGCTCCAAAACAAAGGGTTAAAGTTGGGAGAATTTGCCAAAGAAATGAAAGCTCGAGTATACACATAACCCGGACTCATGGAAGGCAAACCTGGGACCACACTGGACCACTGAGTAATCGAACCAATAAGTCGACTAATCGAACGATTAGTAGGTCTAGTCGTCACGTGCCTAGGAAAGATGGAAGCTGTGGAAGTATGTCAGGTTGGAATCAATAACGACGACGCTGTGGGAGTATATCAAGTTGGTAAGTGTCATCAACGACGACGCTGTGGGAGTATGTCAAGTTGGTATCAACAACGACGACGCTGTAGAAGAATGTCAAGTTGGTATCAACAACGACTACGCTGTGGGAGTATCTCAAGTTGGTAAGTATCATCAACGACGACGTTGTGGGAGTATGTCAAGTTGGTAAGTGTCATCAACGACGACGCTGTGGGAGTATGCCAAGTCGGTAAGTGTCATCAACGACGACGCTGTGGGAGTATCTCAAGTTGGTATCATCAAGGACGACGCTGTGGGAGTATGTCAAGTTGGAATCATCAAGGACGACGCTGTTGGAGTATGTCAAGTTGGTAAGTATCATCAAGGACGACGCTGTGGGAGTATCTCAAGTTGGTAAGTGTCATCAACGACGACGCTGTGGGAGTATGTCAAGTTGGTAAGTATCATCAAGGACGACGCTGTGGGAGTATGTCAAGTTGGTAAGTGTCATCAAGGACGACGCTGTGGGAGTATGTCAAGTTGGTAAGTATCATCAAGGACGACGCTGTGGGAGTACGTCAAGTTGGTAAGTATCATCAAGGACGACGCTGTGGGAGTACGTCAAGTTGGTAAGTATCATCAAGGACGACGCTGTGGGAGTACGTCAGGTTGTTAAGTACCATCAAGGACGACGCTGTGGGAGTATGTCAGGTTGGTAAGAATCATCAAGGACGACGCTGTGGGAGTACGTCAAGTTGGTAAGTATCATCAAGGGCGACGCTGTGGGAGTATGTCAAGTTGGTAAGTATCATCAAGGACGACGCTGTGGGAGTACGTCAAGTTGGTAACATGAAGGACGACGCTGTGGGAGTACGTCTAGTTGGTAAGTATCATCAAGGACGACGCTGTGGGAGTATGTCAAGATGGTAAGCATCATCAAGAACGACGCTGTGGGAGTATGTCAACTTGGTAAGTATCAGGACGACGCTGTGGGAGTATGTCAAGATGGTAAGCATCATCAAGGACGACGCCGTGGGAGTATGTCAACTTGGTAAGTATCAGGACGACGCTGTGGGAGTATGTCAAGTTGGTAAGTATCATCAAGGACGACGCTGTGGGAGTACGTCAAGTTGGTAACATGAAGGACGACGCTGTGGGAGCACGTCTAGTTGGTAAGTATCATCAAGGACGACGCTGTGGGAGTATGTCAAGTTGGTAAGCATCATCAAGGACGACGCTGTGGGAGTACGTCAAGTTGGTAAGTATCATCAAGGACGACGCTGTGGGAGTATGTCAAGATGGTAAGCATCATCAAGGACGACGCTGTGGGAGTATGTCAACTTGGTAAGTATCAGGACGACGCTGTGGGAGTATGTCAAGATGGTAAGCATCATCAAGGACGACGCTGTGGGAGTATGTCAGGTTGGTAAGTATCATCAAGGACGACGCTGTGGGAGTACGTCAAGTTGGTAAGTATCATCAAGGACGACGCTGTGGGAATATGTCAAGTTGGTAAGTATCATCAAGGACGACGCTGTGAAAGTATGTCAAGTTGGTAAGCATCATCAAGGACGACGCTGTGGGAGTACGTCAAGTTGGTAAGTATCATCAAGGACGACGCTGGGGGAGTACGTCAAATTGGTAAGTATCATCAAGGACGACGCTGTGGGAGTACGTCAAGTTGGTAAGCATCATCAAGGACGACGCTGTGGGAGTACGTCAAATTGGTAAGTATCATCAAGGACGACGCTGTGGGAGTACGTCAAGTTGGTAAGTATCATCAAGGACGACGCTGTGGGAGTACGTCAAGTTGGTAAGTATCATCAAGGACGGCGCTGTGGAAGTATGTCAAGTTGGTAAGTATCATCAAGGACGACACTCTGGGAGTATGCCAAGTTGGTAAGTATCATCAAGGACGACACTGTGGGAGTATGTCAAGTTGGTAAGTATCATCAAGGACGACGCTGTGGGAGTACGTCAAGTTGGTATCGTCAAGGACGACGCTGTGGGAGTACGTCAAGTTGGTATCTTCAAGGACGACGCTGTGGGAGTACGTCAAGTTGGTATCATCAAGGACGACGCTGTGGGAGTACGTCAAGTTGGTAAGTATCATCAAGGACGACACTGTGGGAGTACGTCAAGTTGGTATCATCAAGGACGACGCTGTGGGAGTACGTCAAGTTGGTATCATCAAGGACGACGCTGTGGGAGTACGTCAAGTTGGTAAGTATCATCAAGGACGACGCTGTGGGAGTACGTCAAGTTGGTATCATCAAGGACGACGCTGTGGGAGTACGTCAAGTTGGTATCATCAAGGACGACGCTGTGGGAGTACGTCAAGTTGGTATCTTCAAGGACGACGCTGTGGGAGTACGTCAAGTTGGTATCATCAAGGACGACGCTGTGGGAGTACGTCAAGTTGGTAAGTATCATCAAGGACGACGCTGTGGGAGTACGTCAAGTTGGTAAGTATCATCAAGGACGACGCTGTGGGAGCACGTCAAGTTGGTATCATCAAGGACGACGCTATGGGAGTACGTCAAGTTGGTATTATCAAGGACGACGCTGTGGGAGTACGTCAAGTTGGTAAGTATCATCAAGGACGACGCTGTGGAAGTACGTCAAGTTGGTAAGTATCATCAAGGACGACGCTGTTGGAGTACGTCAATTTGGTAAGTATCATCAAGGACGACACTGTGGGAGTACGTCAAGTTGGTAAGTATCATCAAGGACGACACTGTGGGAGTACGTCAAGTTGGTAAGTATCACCAAGGACGACACTGTGGGAGTACGTCAAGTTGGTAAGTATCATCAAGGACGACGCTGTGGGAGTATGTCAAGTTGGTAAGTATCATCAAGGACGACGCTGTGGGAGTACGTCAAGTTGGTAAGTACCATCAAGAACGACGCTGTGGGAGTATGTCAAGTTGGTAAGTATCATCAAGGACGACACTGTGGGAGTACGTCAAGTTGGTAAGTATCATCAAGGACGACACTGTGGGAGTACGTCAAGTTGGTAAGTATCATCAAGGACGACGCTGCGGGAGTATATCAAGTTGGTAAGTATCATCAAGGACGACACTGTGGGAGTACGTCAAGTTGGTAAGTATCATCAAGGACGACGCTGTGGGAGTATGTCAAGTTGGTAAGTATCATCAAGGACGACACTGTGGGAGTACGTCAAGTTGGTAAGTATCATCAAGGACGACACTGTGGGAGTACGTCAAGTTGGTAAGTATCATCAACGACGACGCTGTGGGAGTACGTCAAGTTGGTAAGTATCATCAAGGACGACACTGTGGGAGTACGTCAAGTTGGTAAGTATCATCAAGGACGACGCTGTGGGAGTACGTCAAGTTGGTAAGTATCATCAAGGACGACACTGTGGGAGTATGTCAAGTTGGTAAGTATCATCAAGGACGGCACTGTGGGAGTATGTCAAGTTGGTAAGTATCATCAAGGACGACACTGTGGGAGTATGTCAAGTTGGAAAGTATCATCAAGGACGGCGCTGTGGGAGTATGTCAAGTTGGTAAGTATCATCAAGGACGACACTGTGGGAGTATGTCAAGTTGGTAAGTATCATCAAGGACGGCGCTGTGGGAGTATGTCAAGTTGGTAAGTATCATCAAGGACGACACTGTGGGAGTATGTCAAGTTGGTAAGTATCATCAAGAACGGCACTGTGGGAGTATGTCAAGTTGGTAAGTATCATCAAGGACGGCGCTGTGGGAGTATGTCAAGTTGGTAAGTATCATCAAGGACGACACTGTGGGAGTATGCCAAGTTGGTAAGTATCATCATGGACGACACTGTGGGAGTATGTCAAGTTTTTAAGTATCATCAAGGACGAAACTGTGGGAGTATGTCAAGTTGGTAAGTATCATCAAGGACGACACAGTGGGAGTATGTCAAGTTGGTAAGTATCATCAAGGACGACACTGTGGGAGTACGTCAAGTTAGTAAGTATCATCAAGGACGGCGCTGTGGGAGTACGTCAAGTTGGTAAGTATTATCAAGGACGACGCTGTGGGAGTACATCAAGTTGGTAAGTATCATCAAGGACGACGCTGTGGGAGTATGTCAAGTTGGTAAGTATCATCAAGGACGACGCTCTGGGAGTACGTCAAGTTGGTATCATCAAGGACGGCGCTGTGGGAGTACGTCAAGTTGGTAAGTATCATCAAGGACGACGCTGTGGGAGTACGTCAAGTTGGTATCATCAAGGACGACGCTGTGGGAGTACGTCAAGTTGGTATCATCATGGACGACGCTGTGGGAGTACGTCAAGTTGGTATCATCAAGGACGACGCTGTGGGAGTACGTCAAGTTGGTAAGTATCATCAAGGACGACGCTGTGGGAGTACGTCAAGTTGGTATCATCAAGGACGACGCTGTGGGAGTACGTCAAGTTGGTATCATCAAGGACGACGCTGTGGGAGTACGTCAAGTTGGTAAGTATCATCAAGGACGACGCTGTGGGAGTACGTCAAGTTGGTAAGTATCATCAAGGACGACGCTGTGGGAGTACGTCAAGTTGGTAAGTATCATCAAGGACGACGCTGTGGGAGCACGTCAAGTTGGTATCATCAAGGACGACGCTGTGGGAGTAGGTCAAGTTGGTATCATCAAGGACGACGCTGTGGGAGTATGTCAAGTTGGTATCATCAAGGACGACGCTGTGGGAGTATGTCAAGTTGGTAAGTATCATCAAGGACGACACTGTGAGAGTATGTCAAGTTGGTAAGTATCATCAAGGACGGCGCTGTGGGAGTATGTCAAGTTGGTAAGTATCATCAAGGACGACACTGTGGGAGTACGTCAAGTTGGTAAGTATCATCAAGGACGACGCTGTGGGAGGACGTCAAGTTGGTATCATCAAGGACGACGCTGTGGGAGTACGTCAAGTTGGTATCATCAAGGACGACGCTGTGGGAGTACGTCAAGTTGGTATCATCAAGGACGAAGCTGTGGGAGTACGTCAAGTTGGTAAGTATCATCAAGGACGACGCTGTGGAAGTACGTCAAGTTGGTAAGTATCATCAAGGACGACGCTGTGGGAGTACGTCAAGTTGGTAAGTATCATCAAGGACGACGCTGTGGGAGTATGTCAAGTTGGTAAGTATCATCAAGGACGACGCTGTGGGTGTACGTCAAGTTGGTAAGTATCATCAAGGACGACACTGTGGGAGTACGTCAAGTTGGTAAGTATCATCAAGGACGACGCTGTGGGAGGACGTCAAGTTGGTAAGTATCATCAAGGACGACACTGTGGGAGTACGTCAAGTTGGTAAGTATCACCAAGGACGACACTGTGGGAGTACGTCAAGTTGGTAAGTATCATCAAGAACGACGCTATGGGAGTATGTCAAGTTGGTAAGTATCATCAAGGACGACGCTGTGGGAGTACGTCAAGTTGGTAAGTATCATCAAGAACGACGCTGTGGGAGTATGTCAAGTTGATAAGTATCATCAAGGACGACACTGTGGGAGTACGTCAAGTTGGTAAGTATCATCAAGAACGACGCTGTGGGAGTACGTCAAGTTGGTAAGTATCATCAAGGACGACACTGTGGGAGTATGTCAAGTTGGTAAGTATCATCAAGGACGACACTGTGGGAGTACGTCATGTTGGTAAGTATCATCAAGGACGACACTGTGGGAGTACGTCAAGTTGGTAAGTATCATCAAGGACGACGCTGTGGGAGTATGTCAAGTTGGTAAGTATCATCAAGGACGACACTGTGGAAGTACGTGAGGTTGGTAAGTATCATCAAGGACGACACTGTGTGAGTACGTCAAGTTGGTAAGTATCATCAAGGACGACGCTGTGGGAGTATTTCAAGTTGGTAAGTATCATCAAGGACGACACTGTGCGAGTACGTCAAGTTGGTAAGTATCATCAAGGACGACACTGTGGGAGTACGTCAAGTTGGTAAGTATCATCAAGGACGACGCTGTGGGAGTACGTCAAGTTGGTAAGTATCATCAAGGACGACACTGTGGGAGTACGTGAAGTTGGTAAGTATCATCAAGGACGACGCTGTGGGAGTACGTCAAGTTGGTAAGTATCATCAAGGACGACACTGAGGGAGTATGTCAAGTTGGTAAGTATCATCAAGGACGACGCTGTGGGAGTATGTCAAGCTGGTAAGTATCATCAAGGACGACACTGTGGGAGCATGTCAAGTTGGTAAGTATCATCAAGGACGGCGCTGTGGGAGTATGTCAAGTTGGTAAGTATCATCAAGGACGGAGCTGTGGGAGTATGTCAAGTTGGTAAGTATCATCAAGGACGACGCTCTGGGAGTACGTCAAGTTGGTATCATCAAGGACGACGCTGTGGGAGTACGTCAAGTTGGTAAGTATCATCAAGGACGACGCTGTGGGAGTACGTCAAGTTGGTAAGCATCATCAAGGACGACGCTGTGGGAGTACGTCAAGTTGGTAAGTATCATCAAGGACGACGCTGTGGGAGTACGTCAAGTTGGTAAGTATCATCAAAGACGACGCTGTGGGAGTACGTCAAGTTGGTATCATCAAGGACGACGCTGTGGGAGTACGTCAAGTTGGTATCATCATGGACGACGCTGTGGGAGTACGTCAAGTTGGTATCATCAAGGACGACGCTGTGGGAGTACGTCAAGTTGGTAAGTATCATCAAGGACGACGCTGTGGGAGTACGTCAAGTTGGTATCATCAAGGACGACGCTGTGGGAGTACGTCAAGTTGGTATCATCAAGGACGACGCTGTGGGAGTACGTCAAGTTGGTATCATCAAGGACGACGCTGTGGGAGTACGTCAAGTTGGTATCATCAAGGACGACGCTGTGGGAGTACGTCAAGTTGGTAAGTATCATCAAGGACGAAGCTGTGGGAGTACGTCAAGTTGGTAAGTATCATCAAGGACGACGCTGTGGGAGCACGTCTAGTTGGTATCATCAAGGACGACGCTGTGGGAGTACGTCAAGTTGGTATCATCAAGGACGACGCTGTGGGAGTACGTCAAGTTATTATCATCAAGGACGACGCTGTGGAAGTATGTCAAGTTGGTAAGTATCATCAAGGACGACACTGTGAGAGTATGTCAAGTTGGTAAGTATCATCAAGGACGGCGCTGTGGGAGTATGTCAAGTTGGTAAGTATCATCAAGGACGACACTGAGGGAGTATGTCAAGTTGGTAAGTATCATCAAGGACGACACTGTGGGAGTATGTCAAGCTGGTAAGTATCATCAAGGACGACACTGTGGGAGTATGTCAAGTTGGTAAGTATCATCAAGGACGACACTGTGGGAGTATGTCAAGTTGGTAAGTATCATCAAGGACGACGCTGTGGGAGTACGTCAAGTTGGTAAGTATCATCAAGGACGACACTGTGGGAGTACGTCAAGTTGGTAAGTATCACCAAGGACGACACTGTGGGAGTACGTCAAGTTGGTAAGTATCATCAAGAACGACGCTATGGGAGTATGTCAAGTTGGTAAGTATCATCAAGGACGACGCTGTGGGAGTACGTCAAGTTGGTAAGTATCATCAAGAACGACGCTGTGGGAGTATGTCAAGTTGGTAAGTATCATCAAGGACGACACTGTGGGAGTACGTCAAGTTGGTAAGTATCATCAAGAACGACGCTGTGGGAGTACGTCAAGTTGGTAAGTATCATCAAGGACGACACTGTGGGAGTATGTCAAGTTGGTAAGTATCATCAAGGACGACACTGTGGGAGTACGTCAAGTTGGTAAGTATCATCAAGGACGACACTGTGGGAGTACGTCAAGTTGGTAAGTATCATCAAGGACGACGCTGTGGGAGTATGTCAAGTTGGTAAGTATCATCAAGGACGACACTGTGGAAGTACGTGAGGTTGGTAAGTATCATCAAGGACGACACTGTGGGAGTACGTCAAGTTGGTAAGTATCATCAAGGACGACGCTGTGGGAGTATTTCAAGTTGGTAAGTATCATCAAGGACGACACTGTGGGAGTACGTCAAGTTGGTAAGTATCATCAAGGACAACACTGTGGGAGTACGTCAAGTTGGTAAGTATCATCAAGGACGACGCTGTGGGAGTACGTCAAGTTGGTAAGTATCATCAAGGACGACACTGTAAGAGTACGTCAAGTTGGTAAGTATCATCAAGGACGACGCTGTGGGAGTACGTCAAGTTGGTAAGTATCATCAAGGACGACACTGTGGGAGTATGTCAAGTTGGTAAGTATCATCAAGGACGACGCTGTGGGAGTATGTCAAGCTGGTAAGTATCATCAAGGACGACACTGTGGGAGCATGTCAAGTTGGTAAGTATCATCAAGGACGGCGCTGTGGGAGTATGTCAAGTTGGTAAGTATCATCAAGGACGGAGCTGTGGGAGTATGTCAAGTTGGTAAGTATCATCAAGGACGACGCTCTGGGAGTACGTCAATTTGGTATCATCAAGGACGACGCTGTGGGAGTACGTCAAGTTGGTAAGTATCATCAAGGACGACGCTGTGGGAGTACGTCAAGTTGGTAAGTATCATCAAGGACGACGCTGTGGGAGTACGTCAAGTTGGTAAGTATCATCAAGGACGACGCTGTGGGAGTACGTCAAGTTGGTAAGTATCATCAAAGACGACGCTGTGGGAGTACGTCAAGTTGGTGTCATCAAGGACGACGCTGTATGAGTACGTCAAGTTGGTATCATCATGGACGACGCTGTGGGAGTACGTCAAGTTGGTATCATCAAGGACGACGCTGTGGGAGTACGTCAAGTTGGTAAGTATCATCAAGGACGACGCTGTGGGAGTACGTCAAGTTGGTATCATCAAGGACGACGCTGTGGGAGTACGTCAAGTTGGTATCATCAAGGACGACGCTGTGGGAGTACGTCAAGTTGGTATCATCAAGGACGACGCTGTGGGAGTACGTTAAGTTGGTATCATCAAGGACGACGCTGTGGGAGTACGTCAAGTTGGTAAGTATCATCAAGGACGAAGCTGTGGGAGTACGTCAAGTTGGTAAGTATCATCAAGGACGACGCTGTGGGAGCACGTCTAGTTGGTATCATCAAGGACGACGCTGTGGGAGTACGTCAAGTTGGTATCATCAAGGACGACGCTGTGGGAGTACGTCAAGTTATTATCATCAAGGACGACGCTGTGGGAGTATGTCAAGTTGGTAAGTATCATCAAGGACGACACTGTGCGAGTATGTCAAGTTGGTAAGTATCATCAAGGACGGCGCTGTGGGAGTATGTCAAGTTGGTAAGTATCATCAAGGACGACACTGAGGGAGTATGTCAAGTTGGTAAGTATCATCAAGGAAGACACTGTGGGAGTATGTCAAGTTGGTAAGTATCATCAAGGACGACACTGTGGGAGTATGTCAAGTTGGTAAGTATCATCAAGGACGACACTGTGGGAGTATGTCAAGTTGGTAAGTATCATCAAGGACGGCACTGTGAGAGTATGTCAAGTTGGTAAGTATCATCAAGGACGACACTGTGGGTGTATGTCAAGTTGGTAAGTATCATCAAGGACGACACTGTGGGAGTATGTCAAGTTGGTAAGTATCATCAAGGACGACACTGTGGGAGTATGTCAAGTTGGTAAGTATCATCAAGGACGGCACTGTGGGAGTATGTCAAGTTGGTAAGTATCATCAAGGACGGCGCTGTGGGAGTATGTCAAGTTGGTAAGTATCATCAAGGACGACTCTCTGGGAGTATGCCAAGTTGGTAAGTATAATCAGGGACGACACTGTGGGAGTATGTCAAGTTGGTAAGTATCATCAAGGACGACACTGTGGGAGTATATCAAGTTGGTAAGTATCATCAAGGACGACACTGTGGGAGTATGTCAAGTTGGTAAGTATCATCAAGGACGACACTGTGGGAGTACGTCAAGTTAGTAAGTATCATCAAGGACGGCGCTGTGGGAGTACGTCAAGTTGGTAAGTGTCATCAAGGACGACGCTGTGGGAGTACATCAAGTTGGTAAGTATCATCAAGGACGAAGCTGTGGGAGTATGTCAAGTTGGTAAGTATCATCAAGGACGACACTGTTGGAGTACGTCATGTTGGTATCATCAAGGACGACGCTGTGGGAGTACGTCAAGTTGGTAAGTATCATCAAGCACGACGCTGTGGGAGTACGTCAAGTTGGTAAGTATCATCAAAGACGACGCTGTGGGAGTACGTCAAGTTGGTATCATCAAGGATGACGCTGTGGGAGTACGTCAAGTTGGTATCATCAAGGACGACGCTGTGGGAGTACGTCAAGTTGGTATCATCAAGGACGACGCTGTGGGAGTACGTCAAGTTGGTAAGTATCATCAAGGACGACGCTGTGGGAGTACGTCAAGTTGGCATCATCAAGGACGACGCTGTGGGAGTACGTCAAGTTGGTATCATCAAGGACGACGCTGTGGGAGTATGTCAAGTTGGTATCATCAAGGACGACGCTGTGGGAGTACGTCAAGTTGGCATCATCAAGGACGACGCTGTGGGAGTACGTCAAGTTGGTATCATCAAGGACGACACTGTCGGATTACGTCAAGTTGGTATCATCAAGGACGACACTGTGGGAGTACGTCAAGTTGGTATCATCAAGGACGACACTGTGGGAGTACGTCAAGTTGGTAACTGTACGATGATGTTAGGTTACCGCGTTATAAACTAAATGAAGAAATTAAAACGTTTTTTTACCTTAAAACGTTGTATTTTTGGTGCCAGTTTCTAGTTATCAACATTCTTCAACAATTATTAAATAACTACACCATTATGATGACCTCATTCTGTCCCGTCATTCTTTAGACTTTATTTAAAACAGAACAGGTTTTTAATGATCATCCTGTATTTAAAAATTTATGCCCTAAGATTTGTATTACTATAAAATTCCACAATGACTAAAATTTATATTCGAACAATACATGTACAAGTTAGGTACCAAAGATCACGTGACTACGTAAACAAAGGACACCTGAGACATATTTCTTAATAAATTACTTAGACTGTACAATAAATATTGTCTCATAAAAATTAAACAGATTTTGAATAAATGTCTAAGTTACCAGTGCCTACCATTATACTAAGTTACCAGTGGCTACCATCATACTAAGTTACCAGTGGCTACCATCATACTAAGTTACCAGTGCCTACCATCATACTAAGTTACCAGTGGCTACCATCATACTAAGTTACCAGTGGCTACCATCATACTAAGTTACCAGTGCCTACCATCATACTAAGTTACCAGTGCCTACC
Source organism: Cherax quadricarinatus (assembly GCF_038502225.1). NCBI lineage: Eukaryota > Metazoa > Arthropoda > Malacostraca > Decapoda > Parastacidae > Cherax > Cherax quadricarinatus. The sequence continues at coordinate 4,417 of NW_027197214.1, read as the reverse complement.
ATCATACTAAGTTACCAGTGGTTACCATCATACTAAGTTACCAGTGCCTACCATCATACTAAGTTACCAGTGCCTACCATCATACTAAGTTACCAGTGGTTACCATCATACTAAGTTACCAGTGGCTACCATCATACTAAGTTACCAGTGCCTACCATCATACTAAGTTACCAGTGCCTACCATCATACTAAGTTACCAGTGGCTATCATCATACTAAGTTACCAGTGGCTACCATCATACTAAGTTACCAGTGGCTACCATCATACTAAGTTACCAGTGGCTACCATCATACTAAGTTACCAGTGCCTACCATCATACTAAGTTACCAGTGCCTACCATCATACTAAGTTACCAGTGCCTACCATCATACTAAGTTACCAGTGCCTACCATCATACTAAGTTACCAGTGCCTACCATCATACTAAGTTACCAGTGCCTACCATCATACTAAGTTACCAGTGGCTACCATCATACTAAGTTACCAGTGGCTACCATCATACTAAGTTACCAGTGCTACCATTATACTAAGTTACCAGTGGCTACCATCATACTCAGTTACCAGTGCCTACCATCATACTAAGTTACCAGTGGCTACCATCATACTAAGTTACCAGTGGCTACCATCATACTAAGTTACCAGTGGCTACCATTATACTAAGTTACCAGTGCCTACCATCATACTAAGTTACCAGTGGCTACCATCATACTAAGTTACCAGTGCCTACCATCATACTAAGTTACCAATGGCTACCATCATACTAAGTTACCAGTGCCTACCATCATACTAAGTTACCAGTGCCTACCATCATACTAAGTTACCAGTGCCTACCATCATACTAAGTTACCAGTGGCTACCATCATACTAAGTTACCAGTGGCTACCATTATACTAAGTTACCAGTGCCTACCATCATACTAAGTTACCAGTGGCTACCATCATACTAAGTTACCAGTGGCTACCATCATACTAAGTTACCAGTGACTACCATCATACTAAGTTACCAGTGGCTACCATCATACTAAGTTACCAGTGGCTACCATCATACTAAGTTACCAGTGGCTACCATCATACTAAGTTACCAGTGGCTACCATCATACTAAGTTACCAGTGCCTACCATCATACTAAGTTACCAGTGCCTACTATCATACTAAGTTACCAGTGCCTACCATCATACTAAGTTACCAGTGGCTACCATTATACTAAGTTACAAATGGCTACCATCGTACTAAGTTACCAGTGCCTACCATCATACTAAGTTACCAGTGCCTACCATCATACTAAGTTACCAGTGGCTGCCATTATACTAAGTTGCCAGTGGCTACCATCATACTAAGTTACCAGTGGCTACCATTATACTAAGTTACCAGTGCCTACCATCATTCTAAGTTACCAATGGCTACAATCGTACTAAGTTACCAATGGCTACCATCGTACTAAGTTACCAGTGCCTACCATCATACTAAGTTACCAGTGGCTACCATCTTACTAAGTTACCAGTGCCTACCATCATACTAAGTTACCAATGGCTACCATCGTACTAAGTTACCAGTGGCTACCATCATACTAAGTTACCAGTGGCTACCATCATACTAAGTTACCAGTGGCTACCATCGTACTAAGTTACCAGTGCCTACCATCATACTAAGTTAAAAGTGCCTATCATCATACTAAGTTACTAATGGCTACCATCATACTAAGTTACCAGTGGCTACCATCATACTAAGTTACCAGTGCCTACCATCATACTAAGTCACCAGTGCCTACCATCATACTAAGTTACCAGTGCCTACCATCATACTAAGTTACCAGTGGCTACCATCATACTAAGTTACCAGTCTATATACTAAGTTACCAGTGCCTACCATCATACTATACCAGTGGCTACCATCATACTAAGTTACCAGTGGCTACCATCATACTAAGTTACCAGTGGCTACCATCATACTAAGTTACCAGTGCCTACCATCATACTAAGTTACCAGTGGCTACCATCATACTAAGTTACCAGTGGCTACCATCATACTAAGTTACCAGTGCCTACCATCATACTAAGTTACCAGTGCCTACCATCATACTAAGTTACCAGTGGCTACCATCATACTAAGTTACCAGTGGCTACCATCATACTAAGTTACCAGTGCCTACCATCATACTAAGTTACCAGTGGCTACCATCATACTAAGTTACCAGTGGCTACCATCATACTAAGTTACCAGTGCCTACCATCATACTAAGTTACCAGTGGCTACCATCATACTAAGTTACCAGTGGCTACCATCATACTAAGTTACCAGTGCCTACCATCATACTAAGTTACCAGTGGCTACCATCATACTAAGTTACCAGTGGCTACCATCATACTAAGTTACCAGTGGCTACCATCATACTAAGTTACCAGTGGCTACCATCATACTAAGTTACCAGTGGCTACCATTATACTAAGTTACCAGTGGCTACCATCATACTAAGTTACCAGTGGCTACCATCATACTAAGTTACCAGTGGCTACCATCATACTAAGTTACCAGTGGCTACCATTATACTAAGTTACCAGTGGCTACCATTATAAGTTACTACCAGTTACCAGTGGCTACCATTATACTAAGTTACCAGTGCTACCATCATACTAAGTTACCAGTGGCTACCATCATACTAAGTTACCAGTGGCTACCATTATACTAAGTTACCAGTGGCTACCATTATACTAAGTTACCAGTGCTACCATCATACTAAGTTACCAGTGGCTACCATTATACTAAGTTACCAGTGGCTACCATCATACTAAGTTACCAGTGGCTACCATTATACTAAGTTACCAGTGGCTACCATCATACTAAGTTACCAGTGGCTACCATTATACTAAGTTACCAGTGGCTACCATCATACTAAGTTACCAGTGGCTACCATCATACTAAGTTACCAGTGGCTACCATTATACTAAGTTACCAGTGGCTACCATCATACTAAGTTACCAGTGGCTACCATCATACTAAGTTACCAGTGGCTACCATTATACTAAGTTACCAGTGGCTACCATCATACTAAGTTACCAGTGGCTACCATCATACTAAGATTCATTGATAAGAAACATCAATATAAAAAGAATATAGACAGGGCCTTATCTGGAGAGAGTTTATCTGGAGAGTTTATCTGGAGAGAGTTCCGCGGGTCAACGCCCCCGCGGCCCGGTCTGTGACCAGGCCTCCTTAGGTCAGTGTCCCAGGATGCGACCCACACCAGTCGACTAACACCCAGGTACCCATTTTACTGATGGGGAACATAGACAACAGGTGGAAAGAAACACGTCCAATGTTTCTACTCTGGCTGGGAATCGAACCCAGGCCCTCACCGTGTGAAGCTAGAGCGTTAACCACCAGGCCAATGATGCTATGCATCATTTTTCACCAAACTAATAAGAAAGGTCAAGAAATTGTACTGTTCAAGAAGAGGAGATAAAAAAAAAGACTTGGAAAACACTCTCTCAGATTCTGGGCGCCCACAAACTGAAAAAAAAAAATCGAGAGATATTGTCCTAACTAAACAAAATGATATACAACTACATCCTATACAGTTAACAAGTTAAATAACTTCTTCTCAACCATAGGATCAAATCTCGCCAGTAAAATCCCAGGTACCAACGCCCGAGCAAGTGATTACCTAGATGGGAGTTTCCCAACCTCCTTCTATCTTGCATCAACCGAACCCACTGAAGTCACTACAATTATCATGTCATGGAATCTGTCTCAAATCCCACCATAATAGTACAAGCGAGCGGCTCATGTCCTTTTGCCTGCCATTTCACTACTTTTTAACAAGTCACTTTCCAGACACTACTCAAGACAACAAGAGTTACACCAGTACACAAAGGTGGTCACCCCACAGATGTAAATAACTACAGGCCAATATCAAACTACCGCTGCTATCCGAAATTTTCGAGAAACTTGTGCGCAAGAGATTATATTCGTCTATAACAGCACAAAGCATACTCATTCCCTGCCAATTTGGCTTTAGAAAAAACAAAAAGAACAAGCGATGCAATTGTAAACATGCTAGACCTGCTTTACACAGCACTGGAAAATAAGGAATATCCATTAGGATTCTTTATTGACCTAAGGAAAGCTTTTGATACAGTAGACCACAGCATCCTACTCCACAAACTTGATCATTACGGTATAAGACGCCACTCATTTATATATTTCAAATCCTACCTTACTAACAGGTATCAATACGTCACCATTAAGGAAACAACCTCATCACCACGACCACTTGGTACTGGAGTGCCTCAGGGAAGTGTCCTTGGTCCCCTTCTCTTCCTCTTATATAATATATAATTGATCTTCCCAACGTATCACAACACCTGAAACCAATTCTCTTTGCTGACGACATGACTTATGTCATCTCCCACCCAAATCTTG